>NW_026645770.1:0-156235 GCF_949987535.1 Balaenoptera acutorostrata | reverse complement strand
AGGGAAGGCAACGAAGAGGCTTTGAAAGCAAGGCAGAATTGCAGGAAACAGATTTCAGGAGGTAGATTCGAATCGCCTTGAAAGCACATGAAAAGCGGCAAAACGTGGACAATGATGCCCTTGGCCAAAAAGGGCGTATGCGTTTTTTCCTGAATATATTCAGGAAAAAACGCATACGCCCTTTTTGGCCAACCAAGCAACCTGGAAAGGCCAATCAGCGCTCCAAAGAAGTCTCGCTTCCCAGCGGGCAAAAGGGCCATGCGGAAAAAAGTGTCCAAACCAGAAATGCAGGACCGGCCATGGAGAAATGGGAGCCTTGCTACGCTGATGGGTGGGATGTAAATTGACAACAGCCATTCTGGAGAAGTGTACGGTGTGTTCTGAAACATCTAAAAAACACAGCTTGGAGAGCATAGGGCACTTCCACTCATGGGCGTATAAATTGGGAAAACTAAAAATCAGCAAGACACAGGCACCCCAAAGTTTAGGGCTGCTCTGTTGACAAGAACCCCCACTTCATTACACCTTAAATATCCTAGGAAAGAGAAAAATGGATAAAGAAGTGGTGGTCCTCATGTACAATGGAATATCACTCAGCCATGAAATCAACGTCATAAGGCTAGTAGCAGCACGATGAGAGGATTTAGGTACGACGATTCTAAGTGAAATAAGTCACAAAAAAAGACACTTATCATAAGATATCACTTCTAGAGGGAATGTAAAAACCGCTACACTTGAACTGAATTACAAAACAGAACAGAGTCACACGTTTGGAAAACACACTATGGCTGCTGAACGGGAAAGGTGAGGTGGGGTGATGCATAAAACAAGGGTTTCAAATTAGCTCAGATACCGTTCCATAAACCCAATATGTAAGAGACTAGACCTATTCCTTTTTCAGTGAACTGGACTCAACACCCCCTATTCACCGCACAAGAATATATCTGACTAGTAAGAATCTTCAAACCTATGTATTGATATCTCTCTGTAAGTGAGTCAAGGGGGTGTAAAGCGGCATAAACACAGCCGTGAAAAGCAGCTAAACCCCATTATAAAAATAAATTACTTTTCAAAACCCGTGAAACAAAGACAGTGAAAGAGAGAGAAATTCTTACAAAATTCGTTCAGGGGCTGTGATGCAACCTGGATTGACCATATCTAGACCCACAGCTGATTGAGACATCAGGGTGGACACTCTTGGGGCTGAGAGGTTCGGTGAGGTTGGGTGAGCCAACGCAGACCCTTTCAAATAATACTGCATGGTACCCATCCCATGGGTCCCAAATCTCCAGGTTCAAGGGCATCTTCCTACGTCGAAAACAGGCATGAGAAACCCAGAAGATGGTACACCGTGTGATCGGGAAAGGTTTCTAAAACGCACCTCATTTCTCATCTCCTTTGCTCGGGTTCGCCATTCCAGCCGATTTACTAGCCATCTCCCTCCTTGGAGAATCAGCACCTTTAACCTCCTGTTCCGTACAGGTTGCAATTTGTCCTGAGGATGAACGGGAAGAGGGGGAACCAATGAGAGACTAGCTCTAGGTGTTGGGACAGGCACAGGTCACTCTATTTTCCCATCAGGAAGAAGAATTAAGCACAAGCTCAGCCTGCCCCCCAGAACCAGAAGAGGGCCTGAAGCAATCCTGCGCTTTTGCGGCCAGCTCCCAAAAAAGCGAGTTGAAAAATGGAGCTCAGGGGCACTGCAATTCACAAACCTGCAGAGTTTTAAATGATACCTCTCGTCCACAAATATATTAAGGGAAGGCAACGAAGAGGCTTTGAAAGCAAGGCAGAATTGCAGGAAACAGATTTCAGGAGGTAGATTCGAATCGCCTTGAAAGCACATGAAAAGCGGCAAAACGTGGACAATGATGCCCTTGGCCAAAAAGGGCGTATGCGTTTTTTCCTGAATATATTCAGGAAAAAACGCATACGCCCTTTTTGGCCAACCAAGCAACCTGGAAAGGCCAATCAGCGCTCCAAAGAAGTCTCGCTTCCCAGCGGGCAAAAGGGCCATGCGGAAAAAAGTGTCCAAACCAGAAATGCAGGACCGGCCATGGAGAAATGGGAGCCTTGCTACGCTGATGGGTGGGATGTAAATTGCCAACAGCCACTCTGGAGAAGTGTACGGTGTGTTCTGAAACATCTAAAAAACACAGCTTGGAGAGCATAGGGCACTTCCACTCATGGGCGTATAAATTGGGAAAACTAAAAATCAGCAAGACACAGGCACCCCAAAGTTTAGGGCTGCTCTGTTGACAAGAACCCCCACTTCATTACACCTTAAATATCCTAGGAAAGAGAAAAATGGATAAAGAAGTTGTGGTCCTCATGTACAATGGAATATCACTCAGCCATGAAATCAACGTCATAAGGCTAGTAGCAGCACGATGAGTGGATTTAGGTACGACGATTCTAAGTGAAATAAGTCACACAGAAAAAGACACTTATCATAAGATATCACTTCTAGAGGGAATGTAAAAACCGCTACACTTGAACTGAATTACAAAACAGAACAGAGTCACACGTTTAGGAAACACACTATGGCTGCTGAACGGGAAAGGTGAGGTGGGGTGATGCATAAAACAAGGGTTTCAAATTAGCTCAGATACCGTTCCATAAACCCAATATGTAAGAGACAAGACCTATTCCTTGCTCAGTGAACTGGACTCAACACCCCCTATTCACCGCACAAGAATATATCTGACTAGTAAGAATCTTCAAACCTATGTATTGATATCTCTCTGTAAGTGAGTCAAGGGGGTGTAAAGCGGCATAAACACAGCCGTGAAAAGCAGCTAAACCCCATTATAAAAATAAATTACTTTTCAAAACCCGTGAAACAAAGACAGTGAAAGAGAGAGAAATTCTTCCAAAATTCGTTCAGGGGCTGTGATGCAACCTGGATTGACCATATCTAGACCCACAGCTGATTGAGACATAAGGGTGGACACTCTTGGGGCTGAGAGGTTCGGTGAGGTTGGGTGAGCCAACGCAGACCCTTTCAAGTAATACTGCATGGTACCCATCCCATGGGTCCCAAATCTCCAGGTTCAAGGGCATCTTCCTACGTCGAAAACAGGCATGAGAAACCCAGAAGATGGTACACCGTGTGATCGGGAAAGGTTTCTAAAACGCACCTCATTTCTCATCTCCTTTGCTCGGGTTCGCCATTCCAGCCGATTTACTAGCCATCTCCCTCCTTGGAGAATCAGCACCTTTACCCTCCTGTTCCGTACAGGTTGCAATTTGTCCTGAGGATGAACGGGAAGAGGGGGAACCAATGAGAGACTAGCTCCAGGGGTTGGGACAGGCACAGGTCGCTCTATTTTCCCATCAGGAAGAAGAATTAAGCACAAGCTCAGCCTGCCCCCCAGAACCAGAAGAGGGCCTGAAGCAATCCTGCGCTTTTGCGGCCAGCTCCCAAAAAAGCGAGTTGAAAAATGGAGCTCAGGGGCACTGCAATTCACAAACCTGCAGAGTTTTAAATGATACCTCTCGTCCACAAATATATTCAGGGAAGGCAACGAAGAGGCTTTGAAAGCAAGGCAGAATTGCAGGAAACAGATTTCAGGAGGTAGATTCGAATCGCCTTGAAAGCACATGAAAAGCGGCAAAACGTGGACAATGATGCCCTTGGCCAAAAAGGGCGTATGCGTTTTTTCCTGAATATATTCAGGAAAAAACGCATACGCCCTTTTTGGCCAACCAAGCAACCTGGAAAGGCCAATCAGCGCTCCAAAGAAGTCTCGCTTCCCAGCGGGCAAAAGGGCCATGCGGAAAAAAGTGTCCAAACCAGAAATGCAGGACCGGCCATGGAGAAATGGGAGCCTTGCTACGCTGATGGGTGGGATGTAAATTGCCAACAGCCACTCTGGAGCAGTGTACGGTGTGTTCTGAAACATCTAAAAAACACAGCTTGGAGAGCATAGGGCACTTCCACTCATGGGCGTATAAATTGGGAAAACTAAAAATCAGCAAGACACAGGCACCCCAAAGTTTAGGGCTGCTCTGTTGACAAGAACCCCCACTTCATTACACCTTAAATATCCTAGGAAAGCGAAAAATGGATAAAGAAGTTGGGGTCCTCATGTACAATGGAATATCACTCAGCCATGAAATCAACGTCATAAGGCTAGTAGCAGCACGATGAGTGGATTTAGGTACGACGATTCTAAGTGAAATAAGTCACACAGAAAAAGACACTTATCATAAGATATCACTTCTAGAGGGAATGTAAAAACCGCTACACTTGAACTGAATTACAAAACAGAACAGAGTCACACGTTTAGGAAACACACTACGGCTGCTGAACGGGAAAGGTGAGGTGGGGTGATGCATAAAACAAGGTTTTCAAATTAGCTCCGATACCGTTCCATAAACCCAATATGTAAGAGACAAGACCTATTCCTTTTTCAGTGAACTGGACTCAACACCCCCTATTCACCGCACAAGAATATATCTGACTAGTAAGAATCTTCAAACCTATGTATTGATATCTCTCTGTAAGTGAGTCAAGGGGGTGTAAAGCGGCATAAACACAGCCGTGAAAAGCAGCTAAACCCCATTATAAAAATAAATTACTTTTCAAAACCCGTGAAACAAAGACAGTGAAAGAGAGAGAAATTCTTACAAAATTCGTTCAGGGGCTGTGATGCAACCTGGATTGACCATATCTAGACCCACAGCTGATTGAGACATAAGGGTGGACACTCTTGGGGCTGAGAGGTTCGGTGAGGTTGGGTGAGCCAACGCAGACCCTTTCAAGTAATACTGCATGGTACCCATCCCATGGGTCCCAAATCTCCAGGTTCAAGGGCATCTTCCTACGTCGAAAACAGGCATGAGAAACCCAGAAGATGGTACACCGTGTGATCGGGAAAGGTTTCTAAAACGCACCTCATTTCTCATCTCCTTTGCTCGGGTTCGCCATTCCAGCCGATTTACTAGCCATCTCCCTCCTTGGAGAATCAGCACCTTTACCCTCCTGTTCCGTACAGGTTGCAATTTGTCCTGAGGATGAACGGGAAGAGGGGGAACCAATGAGAGACTAGCTCTAGGTGTTGGGACAGGCACAGGTCACTCTATTTTCCCATCAGGAAGAAGAATTAAGCACAAGCTCAGCCTGCCCCCCAGAACCAGAAGAGGGCCTGAAGCAATCCTGCGCTTTTGCGGCCAGCTCCCAAAAAAGCGAGTTGAAAAATGGAGCTCAGGGGCACTGCAATTCACAAACCTGCAGAGTTTTAAATGATACCTCTCGTCCACAAATATATTAAGGGAAGGCAACGAAGAGGCTTTGAAAGCAAGGCAGAATTGCAGGAAACAGATTTCAGGAGGTAGATTCGAATCGCCTTGAAAGCACATGAAAAGCGGCAAAACGTGGACAATGATGCCCTTGGCCAAAAAGGGCGTATGCGTTTATTCCTGAATATATTCAGGAAAAAACGCATACGCCCTTTTTGGCCAACCAAGCAACCTGGAAAGGCCAATCAGCGCTCCAAAGAAGTCTCGCTTCCCAGCGGGCAAAAGGGCCATGCGGAAAAAAGTGTCCAAACCAGAAATGCAGGACCGGCCATGGAGAAATGGGAGCCTTGCTACGCTGATGGGTGGGATGTAAATTGCCAACAGCCACTCTGGAGAAGTGTACGGTGTGTTCTGAAACATCTAAAAAACACAGCTTGGAGAGCATAGGGCACTTCCACTCATGGGCGTATAAATTGGGAAAACTAAAAATCAGCAAGACACAGGCACCCCAAAGTTTAGGGCTGCTCTGTTGACAAGAACCCCCACTTCATTACACCTTAAATATCCTAGGAAAGAGAAAAATGGATAAAGAAGTTGGGGTCCTCATGTACAATGGAATATCACTCAGCCATGAAATCAACGTCATAAGGCTAGTAGCAGCACGATGAGTGGATTTAGGTACGACGATTCTAAGTGAAATAAGTCACACAGAAAAAGACACTTATCATAAGATATCACTTCGAGAGGGAATGTAAAAACCGCTACACTTGAACTGAATTACAAAACAGAACAGAGTCACACGTTTAGGCAACACACTATGGCTGCTGAACGGGCAAGGTGAGGTGGGGTGATGCATAAAACAAGGGTTTCAAATTAGCTCAGATACCGTTCCATAAACCCAATATGTAAGAGACAAGACCTATTCCTTTTTCAGTGAACTGGACTCAACACCCCCTATTCACCGCACAAGAATATATCTGACTAGTAAGAATCTTCAAACCTATGTATTGATATCTCTCTGTAAGTGAGTCAAGGGGGTGTAAAGCGGCATAAACACAGCCGTGAAAAGCAGCTAAACCCCATTATAAAAATAAATTACTTTTCAAAACCCGTGAAACAAAGACAGTGAAAGAGAGAGAAATTCTTACAAAATTCGTTCAGGGGCTGTGATGCAACCTGGATTGACCATATCTAGACCCACAGCTGATTGAGACATAAGGGTGGACACTCTTGGGGCTGAGAGGTTCGGTGAGGTTAGGTGAGCCAACGCAGACCCTTTCAAGTAATACTGCATGGTACCCATCCCATGGGTCCCAAATCTCCAGGTTCAAGGGCATCTTCCTACGTCGAAAACAGGCATGAGAAACCCAGAAGATGGTACACCGTGTGATCGGGAAAGGTTTCTAAAACGCACCTCATTTCTCATCTCCTTTGCTCGGGTTCGCCATTCCAGCCGATTTACTAGCCATCTCCCTCCTTGGAGAATCAGCACCTTTACCCTCCTGTTCCGTACAGGGTGCAATTTGTCCTGAGGATGAACGGGAAGAGGGGGAACCAATGAGAGACTAGCTCCAGGGGTTGGGACAGGCACAGGTCACTCTATTTTCCCATCAGGAAGAAGAATTAAGCACAAGCTCAGCCTGCCCCCCAGAACCAGAAGAGGGCCTGAAGCAATCCTGCGCTTTTGCGGCCAGCTCCCAAAAAAGCGAGTTGAAAAATGGAGCTCAGGGGCACTGCAATTCACAAACCTGCAGAGTTTTAAATGATACCTCTCGTCCACAAATATATTAAGGGAAGGCAACGAAGAGGCTTTGAAAGCAAGGCAGAATTGCAGGAAACAGATTTCAGGAGGTAGATTCGAATCGCCTTGAAAGCACATGAAAAGCGGCAAAACGTGGACAATGATGCCCTTGGCCAAAAAGGGCGTATGCGTTTTTTCCTGAATATATTCAGGAAAAAACGCATACGCCCTTTTTGGCCAACCAAGCAACCTGGAAAGGCCAATCAGAGCTCCAAAGAAGTCTCGCTTCCCAGCGGGCAAAAGGGCCATGCGGAAAAAAATGTCCAAACCAGAAATGCAGGACCGGCCATGGAGAAATGGGAGCCTTGCTACGCTGATGGGTGGGATGTAAATTGCCAACAGCCACTCTGGAGAAATGTATGGTGTGTTCTGAAACATCTAAAAAACACAGCTTGGAGAGCATAGGGCACTTCCACTCATGGGCGTATAAATTGGGAAAACTAAAAATCAGCAAGACACAGGCACCCCAAAGTTTAGGGCTGCTCTGTTGACAAGAACCCCCACTTCATTACACCTTAAATATCCTAGGAAAGAGAAAAATGGATAAAGAAGTTGGGGTCCTCATGTAAAATGGAATATCACTCAGCCATGAAATCAACGTCATAAGGCTAGTAGCAGCACGATGAGTGGATTTAGGTACGACGATTCTACGTGAAATAAGTCACACAGAAAAAGACACTTATCATAAGATATCACTTATAGAGGGAATGTAAAAACCGCTACACTTGAACTGAATTACAAAACAGAACAGAGTCACACGTTTAGGAAACACACTATGGCTGCTGAACGGGAAAGGTGAGGTGGGGTGATGCATAAAACAAGGGTTTCAAATTAGCTCAGATACCGTTCCATAAACCCAATATGTAAGAGACAAGACCTATTCCTTTTTCAGTGAACTGGACTCAACACCCCCTATTCACCGCACAAGAATATATCTGACTAGTAAGAATCTTCAAACCTATGTATTGATATCTCTCTGTAAGTGAGTCAAGGGGGTGTAAAGCGGCATAAACACAGCCGTGAAAAGCAGCTAAACCCCATTATAAAAATAAATTACTTTTCAAAACCCGTGAAACAAAGACAGTGAAAGAGAGAGAAATTCTTCCAAAATTCGTTCAGGGGCTGTGATGCAACCTGGATTGACCATATCTAGACCCACAGCTGATTGAGACATAAGGGTGGACACTCTTGGGGCTGAGAGGTTCGGTGAGGTTGGGTGAGCCAACGCAGACCCTTTCAAGTAATACTGCATGGTACCCATCCCATGGGTCCCAAATCTCCAGGTTCAAGGGCATCTTCCTACGTCGAAAACAGGCATGAGAAACCCAGAAGATGGTACACCGTGTGATCGGGAAAGGTTTCTAAAACGCACCTCATTTCTCATCTCCTTTGCTCGGGTTCGCCATTCCAGCCGATTTACTAGCCATCTCCCTCCTTGGAGAATCAGCACCTTTAACCTCCTGTTCCGTACAGGTTGCAATTTGTCCTGAGGATGAACGGGAAGAGGGGGAACCAATGAGAGACTAGCTCCAGGGGTTGGGACAGGCACAGGTCACTCTATTTTCCCATCAGGAAGAAGAATTAAGCACAAGCTCAGCCTGCCCCCCAGAACCAGAAGAGGGCCTGAAGCAATCCTGCGCTTTTGCGGCCAGCTCCCAAAAAAGCGAGTTGAAAAATGGAGCTCAGGGGCACTGCAATTCACAAACCTGCAGAGTTTTAAATGATACCTCTCGTCCACAAATATATTCAGGGAAGGCAACGAAGAGGCTTTGAAAGCAAGGCAGAATTGCAGGAAACAGATTTCAGGAGGTAGATTCGAATCGCCTTGAAAGCACATGAAAAGCGGCAAAACGTGGACAATGATGCCCTTGGCCAAAAAGGGCGTATGCGTTTTTTCCTGAATATATTCAGGAAAAAACGCATACGCCCTTTTTGGCCAACCAAGCAACCTGGAAAGGCCAATCAGCGCTCCAAAGAAGTCTCGCTTCCCAGCGGGCAAAAGGGCCATGCGGAAAAAAGTGTCCAAACCAGAAATGCAGGACCGGCCATGGAGAAATGGGAGCCTTGCTACGCTGATGGGTGGGATGTAAATTGCCAACAGCCACTCTGGAGAAGTGTACGGTGTGTTCGGAAACATCTAAAAAACACAGCTTGGAGAGCATAGGGCACTTCCACTCATGGGCGTATAAATTGGGAAAACTAAAAATCAGCAAGACACAGGCACCCCAAAGTTTAGGGCTGCTCTGTTGACAAGAACCCCCACTTCATTACACCTTAAATATCCTAGGAAAGAGAAAAATGGATAAAGAAGTTGTGGTCCTCATGTACAATGGAATATCACTCAGCCATGAAATCCACGTCATAAGGCTAGCAGCAGCACGATGAATGGATTTAGGTACGACCATTCTAAGTGAAATAAGTCACTCAGAAAAAGACACTTATCCTAAGATATCACTTCTAGAGGGAATGTAAAAACCGCTACACTTGAACTGAATTACAAAACAGAACAGAGTCACACGTTTAGAAAACACACTATGGCTGCTGAACGGGTAAGGTGAGGTGGGGTGATGCATAAAACAAGGGTTTCAAATTAGCTCAGATACCGTTCCATAAACCCAATATGTAAGAGACAAGACCTATTCTTTTTCAGTGAACTGGACTCAACACTCCCTATTCACCGCACAAGAATATATCTGACTAGTAAGAATCTTCAAACCTATGTATTGATATCTCTCTGTAAGTGAGTCAAGGGGGTGTAAAGCGGCATAAACACAGCCGTGAAAAGCAGCTAAACCCCATTATAAAAATAAATTACTTTTCAAAACCCGTGAAACAAAGACAGTGAAAGAGAGAGAAATTCTTCCAAAATTCGTTCAGGGGCTGTGATGCAACCTGGATTGACCATATCTAGACCCACAGCTGATTGAGACATAAGGGTGGACACTCTTGGGGCTGAGAGGTTCGGTGAGGTTGGGTGAGCCAACGCAGACCCTTTCAAGTAATACTGCATGGTACCCATCCCATGGGTCCCAAATCTCCAGGTTCAAGGGCATCTTCCTACGTCGAAAACAGGCATGAGAAACCCAGAAGATGGTACACCGTGTGATCGGGAAAGGTTTCTAAAACGCACCTCATTTCTCATCTCCTTTGCTCGGGTTCGCCATTCCAGCCGATTTACTAGCCATCTCCCTCCTTGGAGAATCAGCATCTTTACCCTCCTGTTCCGTACAGGTTGCAATTTGTTCTGAGGATGAACGGGAAGAGGGGGAACCAATGAGACACTAGTTCTAGGTGTTGGGACAGGCACAGGTCACTCTATTTTCCCATCAGGAAGAAGAATTAAGCACAAGCTCAGCCTGCCCCCCAGAACCAGAAGAGGGCCTGAAGCAATCCTGCGCTTTTGCGGTCAGCTCCCAAAAAAGCGAGTTGAAAAATGGAGCTCAGGGGCACTGCAATTCACAAACCTGCAGAGTTTTAAATGATACCTCTCGTCCACAAATATATTCAGGGAAGGCAACGAAGAGGCTTTGAAAGCAAGGCAGAATTGCAGGAAACAGATTTCAGGAGGTAGATTCGAATCGCCTTGAAAGCACATGAAAAGCGGCAAAACGTGGACAATGATGCCCTTGGCCAAAAAGGGCGTATGCGTTTTTTCCTGAATATATTCAGGAAAAAACGCATACGCCCTTTTTGGCCAACCAAGCAACCTGGAAAGGCCAATCAGCGCTCCAAAGAAGTCTCGCTTCCCAGCGGGCAAAAGGGCCATGCGGAAAAAAGTGTCCAAACCAGAAATGCAGGACCGGCCATGGAGAAATGGGAGCCTTGCTACGCTGATGGGTGGGATGTAAATTGCCAACAGCCACTCTGGAGAAGTGTACGGTGTGTTCTGAAACATCTAAAAAACACAGCTTGGAGAGCATAGGGCACTTCCACTCATGGGCGTATAAATTGGGAAAACTAAAAATCAGCAAGACACAGGCACCCCAAAGTTTAGGGCTGCTCTGTTGACAAGAACCCCCACTTCATTACACCTTAAATATCCTAGGAAAGAGAAAAATGGATAAAGAAGTTGGGGTCCTCATGTACAATGGAATATCACTCAGCCATGAAATCAACGTCATAAGGCTAGTAGCAGCACGATGAGTGGATTTAGGTACGACGATTCTAAGTGAAATAAGTCACACAGAAAAAGACACTTATCATAAGATATCACTTCTAGAGGGAATGTAAAAACCGCTACACTTGAACTGAATTACAAAACAGAACAGAGTCACACGTTTAGGAAACACACTACGGCTGCTGAACGGGAAAGGTGAGGTGGGGTGATGCATAAAACAAGGGTTTCAAATTAGCTCCGATACCGTTCCATAAACCCAATATGTAAGAGACAAGACCTATTCCTTTTTCAGTGAACTGGACTCAACACCCCCTATTCACCGCACAAGAATATATCTGACTAGTAAGAATCTTCAAACCTATGTATTGATATCTCTCTGTAAGTGAGTCAAGGGGGTGTAAAGCGGCATAAACACAGCCGTGAAAAGCAGCTAAACCCCATTATAAAAATAAATTACTTTTCAAAACCCGTGAAACAAAGACAGTGAAAGAGAGAGAAATTCTTCCAAAATTCGTTCAGGGGCTGTGATGCAACCTGGATTGACCATATCTAGACCCACAGCTGATTGAGACATAAGGGTGGACACTCTTGGGGCTGAGAGGTTCGGTGAGGTTGGGTGAGCCAACGCAGACCCTTTCAAGTAATACTGCATGGTACCCATCCCATGGGTCCCAAATCTCCAGGTTCAAGGGCATCTTCCTACGTCGAAAACAGGCATGAGAAACCCAGAAGATGGTACACCGTGTGATCGGGAAAGGTTTCTAAAACGCACCTCATTTCTCATCTCCTTTGCTCGGGTTCGCCATTCCAGCCGATTTACTAGCCATCTCCCTCCTTGGAGAATCAGCACCTTTAACCTCCTGTTCCGTACAGGTTGCAATTTGTCCTGAGGATGAACGGGAAGAGGGGGAACCAATGAGAGACTAGTTCTAGGTGTTGGGACAGGCACAGGTCACTCTATTTTCCCATCAGGAAGAAGAATTAAGCACAAGCTCAGCCTGCCCCCCAGAACCAGAAGAGGGCCTGAAGCAATCCTGCGCTTTTGCGGTCAGCTCCCAAAAAAGCGAGTTGAAAAATGGAGCTCAGGGGCACTGCAATTCACAAACCTGCAGAGTTTTAAATGATACCTCTCGTCCACAAATATATTCAGGGAAGGCAACGAAGAGGCTTTGAAAGCAAGGCAGAATTGCAGGAAACAGATTTCAGGAGGTAGATTCGAATCGCCTTGAAAGCACATGAAAAGCGGCAAAACGTGGACAATGATGCCCTTGGCCAAAAAGGGCGTATGCGTTTTTTCCTGAATATATTCAGGAAAAAACGCATACGCCCTTTTTGGCCAACCAAGCAACCTGGAAAGGCCAATCAGCGCTCCAAAGAAGTCTCGCTTCCCAGCGGGCAAAAGGGCCATGCGGAAAAAAGTGTCCAAACCAGAAATGCAGGACCGGCCATGGAGAAATGGGAGCCTTGCTACGCTGATGGGTGGGATGTAAATTGCCAACAGCCACTCTGGAGAAGTGTACGGTGTGTTCTGAAACATCTAAAAAACACAGCTTGGAGAGCATAGGGCACTTCCACTCATGGGCGTATAAATTGGGAAAACTAAAAATCAGCAAGACACAGGCACCCCAAAGTTTAGGGCTGCTCTGTTGACAAGAACCCCCACTTCATTACACCTTAAATATCCTAGGAAAGAGAAAAATGGATAAAGAAGTTGTGGTCCTCATGTACAATGGAATATCACTCAGCCATGAAATCAACGTCATAAGGCTAGTAGCAGCACGATGAGTGGATTTAGGTACGACGATTCTAAGTGAAATAAGTCACACAGAAAAAGACACTTATCATAAGATATCACTTCTAGAGGGAATGTAAAAACCGCTACACTTGAACTGAATTACAAAACAGAACAGAGTCACACGTTTAGGAAACACACTACGGCTGCTGAACGGGAAAGGTGAGGTGGGGTGATGCATAAAACAAGGGTTTCAAATTAGCTCAGATACCGTTCCATAAACCCAATATGTAAGAGACAAGACCTATTCCTTTTTCAGTGAACTGGACTCAACACCCCCTATTCACCGCACAAGAATATATCTGACTAGTAAGAATCTTCAAACCTATGTATTGATATCTCTCCGTAAGTGAGTCAAGGGGGTGTAAAGCGGCATAAACACAGCCGTGAAAAGCAGCTAAACCCCATTATAAAAATAAATTACTTTTCAAAACCCGTGAAACAAAGACAGTGAAAGAGAGAGAAATTCTTACAAAATTCGTTCAGGGGCTGTGATGCAACCTGGATTGACCATATCTAGACCCACAGCTGATTGAGACATAAGGGTGGACACTCTTGGGGCTGAGAGGTTCGGTGAGGTTGGGTGAGCCAACGCAGACCCTTTCAAGTAATACTGCATGGTACCCATCCCATGGGTCCCAAATCTCCAGGTTCAAGGGCATCTTCCTACGTTGAAAACAGGCATGAGAAACCCAGAAGATGGTACACCGTGTGATCGGGAAAGGTTTCTAAAACGCACCTCATTTCTCATCTCCTTTGCTCGGGTTCGCCATTCCAGCCGATTTACTAGCCATCTCCCTCCTTGGAGAATCAGCACCTTTACCCTCCTGTTCCGTACAGGTTGCAATTTGTTCTGAGGATGAACGGGAAGAGGGGGAACCAATGAGAGACTAGCTCTAGGTGTTGGGACAGGCACAGGTCACTCTATTTTCCCATCAGGAAGAAGAATTAAGCACAAGCTCAGCCTGCCCCCCAGAACCAGAAGAGGGCCTGAAGCAATCCTGCGCTTTTGCGGTCAGCTCCCAAAAAAGCGAGTTGAAAAATGGAGCTCAGGGGCACTGCAATTCACAAACCTGCAGAGTTTTAAATGATACCTCTCGTCCACAAATATATTAAGGGAAGGCAACGAAGAGGCTTTGAAAGCAAGGCAGAATTGCAGGAAACAGATTTCAGGAGGTAGATTCGAATCGCCTTGAAAGCACATGAAAAGCGGCAAAACGTGGACAATGATGCCCTTGGCCAAAAAGGGCGTATGCGTTTTTTCCTGAATATATTCAGGAAAAAACGCATACGCCCTTTTTGGCCAACCAAGCAACCTGGAAAGGCCAATCAGCGCTCCAAAGAAGTCTCGCTTCCCAGCGGGCAAAAGGACCATGCGGAAAAAAGTGTCCAAACCAGAAATGCAGGACCGGCCATGGAGAAATGGGAGCCTTGCTACGCTGATGGGTGGGATGTAAATTGCCAACAGCCACTCTGGAGAAATGTATGGCGTGTTCTGAAACATCTAAAAAACACAGCTTGGAGAGCATAGGGCACTTCCACTCATGGGAGTATAAATTGGGAAAACTAAAAATCAGCAAGACACAGGCACCCCAAAGTTTAGGGCTGCTCTGTTGACAAGAACCCCCACTTCATTACACCTTAAATATCCTAGGAAAGAGAAAAATGGATAAAGAAGTTGGGGTCCTCATGTACAATGGAATATCACTCAGCCATGAAATCAACGTCATAAGGCTAGTAGCAGCACGATGAGTGGATTTAGGTACGACGATTCTAAGTGAAATAAGTCACACAGAAAAAGACACTTATCATAAGATATCACTTCTAGAGGGAATGTAAAAACCGCTACACTTGAACTGAATTACAAAACAGAACAGAGTCACACGTTTAGAAAACACACTATGGCTGCTGAACGGGAAAGGTGAGGTGGGGTGATGCATAAAACAAGGGTTTCAAATTAGCTCAGATACCGTTCCATAAACCCAATATGTAAGAGACAAGACCTATTCCTTGCTCAGTGAACTGGACTCAACACCCCCTATTCACCGCACAAGAATATATCTGACTAGTAAGAATCTTCAAACCTATGTATTGATATCTCTCTGTAAGTGAGTCAAGGGGGTGTAAAGCGGCATAAACACAGCCGTGAAAAGCAGCTAAACCCCATTATAAAAATAAATTACTTTTCAAAACCCGTGAAACAAAGACAGTGAAAGAGAGAGAAATTCTTACAAAATTCGTTCAGGGGCTGTGATGCAACCTGGATTGACCATATCTAGACCCACAGCTGATTGAGACATAAGGGTGGACACTCTTGGGGCTGAGAGGTTCGGTGAGGTTGGGTGAGCCAACGCAGACCCTTTCAAGTAATACTGCATGGTACCCATCCCATGGGTCCCAAATCTCCAGGTTCAAGGGCATCTTCCTACGTCGAAAACAGGCATGAGAAACCCAGAAGATGGTACACCGTGTGATCGGGAAAGGTTTCTAAAACGCACCTCATTTCTCATCTCCTTTGCTCGGGTTCGCCATTCCAGCCGATTTACTAGCCATCTCCCTCCTTGGAGAATCAGCACCTTTACCCTCCTGTTCCGTACAGGTTGCAATTTGTCCTGAGGATGAACGGGAAGAGGGGGAACCAATGAGAGACTAGCTCTAGGTGTTGGGACAGGCACAGGTCACTCTATTTTCCCATCAGGAAGAAGAATTAAGCACAAGCTCAGCCTGCCCCCCAGAACCAGAAGAGGGCCTGAAGCAATCCTGCGCTTTTGCGGTCAGCTCCCAAAAAAGCGAGTTGAAAAATGGAGCTCAGGGGCACTGCAATTCACAAACCTGCAGAGTTTTAAATGATACCTCTCGTCCACAAATATATTAAGGGAAGGCAACGAAGAGGCTTTGAAAGCAAGGCAGAATTGCAGGAAACAGATTTCAAGAGGTAGATTCGAATCGCCTTGAAAGCACATGAAAAGCGGCAAAACGTGGACAATGATGCCCTTGGCCAAAAAGGGCGTATGCGTTTTTTCCTGAATATATTCAGGAAAAAACGCATACGCCCTTTTTGGCCAACCAAGCAACCTGGAAAGGCCAATCAGAGCTCCAAAGAAGTCTCGCTTCCCAGCGGGCAAAAGGGCCATGCGGAAAAAAGTGTCCAAACCAGAAATGCAGGACCGGCCATGGAGAAATGGGAGCCTTGCTACGCTGATGGGTGGGATGTAAATTGCCAACAGCCACTCTGGAGAAATGTATGGTGTGTTCTGAAACATCTAAAAAACACAGCTTGGAGAGCATAGGGCACTTCCACTCATGGGCGTATAAATTGGGAAAACTAAAATTCAGCAAGACACAGGCACCCCAAAGTTTAGGGCTGCTCTGTTGACAAGAACCCCCACTTCATTACACCTTAAATATCCTAGGAAAGAGAAAAATGGATAAAGAAGTTGGGGTCCTCATGTAAAATGGAATATCACTCAGCCATGAAATCAACGTCATAAGGCTAGTAGCAGCACGATGAGTGGATTTAGGTACGACGATTCTACGTGAAATAAGTCACACAGAAAAAGACACTTATCATAAGATATCACTTATAGAGGGAATGTAAAAACCGCTACACTTGAACTGAATTACAAAACAGAACAGAGTCACACGTTTAGGAAACACACTATGGCTGCTGAACGGGAAAGGTGAGGTGGGGTGATGCATAAAACAAGGGTTTCAAATTAGCTCAGATACCGTTCCATAAACCCAATATGTAAGAGACAAGACCTATTCCTTTTTCAGTGAACTGGACTCAACACCCCCTATTCACCGCACAAGAATATATCTGACTAGTAAGAATCTTCAAACCTATGTATTGATATCTCTCTGTAAGTGAGTCAAGGGGGTGTAAAGCGGCATAAACACAGCCGTGAAAAGCAGCTAAACCCCATTATAAAAATAAATTACTTTTCAAAACCCGTGAAACAAAGACAGTGAAAGAGAGAGAAATTCTTCCAAAATTCGTTCAGGGGCTGTGATGCAACCTGGATTGACCATATCTAGACCCACAGCTGATTGAGACATAAGGGTGGACACTCTTGGGGCTGAGAGGTTCGGTGAGGTTGGGTGAGCCAACGCAGACCCTTTCAAGTAATACTGCATGGTACCCATCCCATGGGTCCCAAATCTCCAGGTTCAAGGGCATCTTCCTACGTTGAAAACAGGCATGAGAAACCCAGAAGATGGTACACCGTGTGATCGGGAAAGGTTTCTAAAACGCACCTCATTTCTCATCTCCTTTGCTCGGGTTCGCCATTCCAGCCGATTTACTAGCCATCTCCCTCCTTGGAGAATCAGCACCTTTAACCTCCTGTTCCGTACAGGTTGCAATTTGTCCTGAGGATGAACGGGAAGAGGGGGAACCAATGAGAGACTAGCTCTAGGTGTTGGGACAGGCACAGGTCACTCTATTTTCCCATCAGGAAGAAGAATTAAGCAGAAGCTCAGCCTGCCCCCCAGAACCAGAAGAGGGCCTGAAGCAATCCTGCGCTTTTGCAGCCAGCTCCCAAAAAAGCGAGTTGAAAAATGGAGCTCAGGGGCACTGCAATTCACAAACCTGCAGAGTTTTAAATGATACCTCTCGTCCACAAATATATTAAGGGAAGGCAACGAAGAGGCTTTAAAAGCAAGGCAGAATTGCAGGAAACAGATTTCAAGAGGTAGATTCGAATCGCCTTGAAAGCACATGAAAAGCGGCAAAACGTGGACAATGATGCCCTTGGCCAAAAAGGGCGTATGCGTTTTTTCCTGAATATATTCAGGAAAAAACGCATACGCCCTTTTTGGCCAACCAAGCAACCTGGAAAGGCCAATCAGAGCTCCAAAGAAGTCTCGCTTCCCAGCGGGCAAAAGGGCCATGCGGAAAAAAGTGTCCAAACCAGAAATGCAGGACCGGCCATGGAGAAATGGGAGCCTTGCTACGCTGATGGGTGGGATGTAAATTGCCAACAGCCACTCTGGAGAAATGTATGGTGTGTTCTGAAACATCTAAAAAACACAGCTTGGAGAGCATAGGGCACTTCCACTCATGGGCGTATAAATTGGGAAAACTAAAAATCAGCAAGACACAGGCACCCCAAAGTTTAGGGCTGCTCTGTTGACAAGAACCCCCACTTCATTACACCTGAAATATCCTAGGAAAGAGAAAAATGGATAAAGAAGTTGGGGTCCTCATGTAAAATGGAATATCACTCAGCCATGAAATCAACGTCATAAGGCTAGTAGCAGCACGATGAGTGGATTTAGGTACGACGATTCTACGTGAAATAAGTCACACAGAAAAAGACACTTATCATAAGATATCACTTCTAGAGGGAATGTAAAAACCGCTACACTTGAACTGAATTACAAAACAGAACAGAGTCACACGTTTAGGAAACACACTATGGCTGCTGAAAGGGAAAGGTGAGGTGGGGTGATGCATAAAACAAGGGTTTCAAATTAGCTCAGATACCGTTCCATAAACCCAATATGTAAGAGACAAGACCTATTCCTTTTTCAGTGAACTGGACTCAACACCCCCTATTCACCGCACAAGAATATATCTGACTAGTAAGAATCTTCAAACCTATGTATTGATATCTCTCTGTAAGTGAGTCAAGGGGGTGTAAAGCGGCATAAACACAGCCGTGAAAAGCAGCTAAACCCCATTATAAAAATAAATTACTTTTCAAAACCCGTGAAACAAAGACAGTGAAAGAGAGAGAAATTCTTCCAAAATTCGTTCAGGGGCTGTGATGCAACCTGGATTGACCATATCTAGACCCACAGCTGATTGAGACATAAGGGTGGACACTCTTGGGGCTGAGAGGTTCGGTGAGGTTGGGTGAGCCAACGCAGACCCTTTCAAGTAATACTGCATGGTACCCATCCCATGGGTCCCAAATCTCCAGGTTCAAGGGCATCTTCCTACGTCGAAAACAGGCATGAGAAACCCAGAAGATGGTACACCGTGTGATCGGGATAGGTTTCTAAAACGCACCTCATTTCTCATCTCCTTTGCTCGGGTTCGCCATTCCAGCCGATTTACTAGCCATCTCCCTCCTTGGAGAATCAGCACCTTTAACCTCCTGTTCCGTACAGGTTGCAATTTGTCCTGAGGATGAACGGGAAGAGGGGGAACCAATGAGAGACTAGCTCCAGGGGTTGGGACAGGCACAGGTCACTCTATTTTCCCATCAGGAAGAAGAATTAAGCACAAGCTCAGCCTGCCCCCCAGAACCAGAAGAGGGCCTGAAGCAATCCTGCGCTTTTGCGGCCAGCTCCCAAAAAAGCGAGTTGAAAAATGGAGCTCAGGGGCACTGCAATTCACAAACCTGCAGAGTTTTAAATGATACCTCTCGTCCACAAATATATTCAGGGAAGGCAACGAAGAGGCTTTGAAAGCAAGGCAGAATTGCAGGAAACAGATTTCAGGAGGTAGATTCGAATCGCCTTGAAAGCACATGAAAAGCGGCAAAACGTGGACAATGATGCCCTTGGCCAAAAAGGGCGTATGCGTTTTTTCCTGAATATATTCAGGAAAAAACGCATACGCCCTTTTTGGCCAACCAAGCAACCTGGAAAGGCCAATCAGCGCTCCAAAGAAGTCTCGCTTCCCAGCGGGCAAAAGGGCCATGCGGAAAAAAGTGTCCAAACCAGAAATGCAGGACCGGCCATGGAGAAATGGGAGCCTTGCTACGCTGATGGGTGGGATGTAAATTGCCAACAGCCACTCTGGAGAAGTGTACGGTGTGTTCTGAAACATCTAAAAAACACAGCTTGGAGAGCATAGGGCACTTCCACTCATGGGCGTATAAATTGGGAAAACTAAAAATCAGCAAGACACAGGCACCCCAAAGTTTAGGGCTGCTCTGTTGACAAGAACCCCCACTTCATTACACCTTAAATATCCTAGGAAAGAGAAAAATGGATAAAGAAGTTGTGGTCCTCATGTACAATGGAATATCACTCAGCCATGAAATCCACGTCATAAGGCTAGCAGCAGCACGATGAGTGGATTTAGGTACGACCATTCTAAGTGAAATAAGTCACTCAGAAAAAGACACTTATCCTAAGATATCACTTCTAGAGGGAATGTAAAAACCGCTACACTTGAACTGAATTACAAAACAGAACAGAGTCACACGTTTAGAAAACACACTATGGCTGCTGAACGGGTAAGGTGAGGTGGGGTGATGCATAAAACAAGGGTTTCAAATTAGCTCAGATACCGTTCCATAAACCCAATATGTAAGAGACAAGACCTATTCCTTTTTCAGTGAACTGGACTCAACACCCCCTATTCACCGCACAAGAATATATCTGACTAGTAAGAATCTTCAAACCTATGTATTGATATCTCTCTGTAAGTGAGTCAAGGGGGTGTAAAGCGGCATAAACACAGCCGTGAAAAGCAGCTAAACCCCATTATAAAAATAAATTACTTTTCAAAACCCGTGAAACAAAGACAGTGAAAGAGAGAGAAATTCTTACAAAATTCGTTCAGGGGCTGTGATGCAACCTGGATTGACCATATCTAGACCCACAGCTGATTGAGACATAAGGGTGGACACTCTTGGGGCTGAGAGGTTCGGTGAGGTTGGGTGAGCCAACGCAGACCCTTTCAAGTAATACTGCATGGTACCCATCCCATGGGTCCCAAATCTCCAGGTTCAAGGGCATCTTCCTACGTCGAAAACAGGCATGAGAAACCCAGAAGATGGTACACCGTGTGATCGGGAAAGGTTTCTAAAACGCACCTCATTTCTCATCTCCTTTGCTCGGGTTCGCCATTCCAGCCGATTTACTAGCCATCTCCCTCCTTGGAGAATCAGCACCTTTACCCTCCTGTTCCGTACAGGTTGCAATTTGTTCTGAGGATGAACGGGAAGAGGGGGAACCAATGAGACACTAGTTCTAGGTGTTGGGACAGGCACAGGTCACTCTATTTTCCCATCAGGAAGAAGAATTAAGCACAAGCTCAGCCTGCCCCCCAGAACCAGGAGAGGGCCTGAAGCAATCGTGCGCTTTTGCGGTCAGCTCCCAAAAAAGCGAGTTGAAAAATGGAGCTCAGGGGCACTGCAATTCACAAACCTGCAGAGTTTTAAATGATACCTCTCGTCCACAAATATATTAAGGGAAGGCAACGAAGAGGCTTTGAAAGCAAGGCAGAATTGCAGGAAACAGATTTCAGGAGGTAGATTCGAATCGCCTTGAAAGCACATGAAAAGCGGCAAAACGTGGACAATGATGCCCTTGGCCAAAAAGGGCGTATGCGTTTTTTCCTGAATATATTCAGGAAAAAACGCATACGCCCTTTTTGGCCAACCAAGCAACCTGGAAAGGCCAATCAGCGCTCCAAAGAAGTCTCGCTTCCCAGCGGGCAAAAGGGCCATGCGGAAAAAAGTGTCCAAACCAGAAATGCAGGACCGGCCATGGAGAAATGGGAGCCTTGCTACGCTGATGGGTGGGATGTAAATTGCCAACAGCCACTCTGGAGAAATGTATGGTGTGTTCTGAAACATCTAAAAAACACAGCTTGGAGAGCATAGGGCACTTCCACTCATGGGAGTATAAATTGGGAAAACTAAAAATCAGCAAGACACAGGCACCCCAAAGTTTAGGGCTGCTCTGTTGACAAGAACCCCCACTTCATTACACCTTAAATATCCTAGGAAAGAGAAAAATGGATAAAGAAGTTTTGGTCCTCATGTACAATGGAATATCACTCAGCCATGAAATCAACGTCATAAGGCTAGTAGCAGCACGATGAGTGGATTTAGGTACGACGATTCTAAGTGAAATAAGTCACACAGAAAAAGACACTTATCATAAGATATCACTTCTAGAGGGAATGTAAAAACCGCTACACTTGAACTGAATTACAAAACAGAACAGAGTCACACGTTTAGGAAACACACTACGGCTGCTGAACGGGAAAGGTGAGGTGGGGTGATGCATAAAACAAGGGTTTCAAATTAGCTCAGATACCGTTCCATAAACCCAATATGTAAGAGACAAGACCTATTCCTTGCTCAGTGAACTGGACTCAACACCCCCTATTCACCACACAAGAATATATCTGACTAGTAAGAATCTTCAAACCTATGTATTGATATCTCTCTGTAAGTGAGTCAAGGGGGTGTAAAGCGGCATAAACACAGCCGTGAAAAGCAGCTAAACCCCATTATAAAAATAAATTACTTTTCAAAACCCGTGAAACAAAGACAGTGAAAGAGAGAGAAATTCTTACAAAATTCGTTCAGGGGCTGTGATGCAACCTGGATTGACCATATCTAGACCCACAGCTGATTGAGACATAAGGGTGGACACTCTTGGGGCTGAGAGGTTCGGTGAGGTTGGGTGAGCCAACGCAGACCCTTTCAAGTAATACTGCATGGTACCCATCCCATGGGTCCCAAATCTCCAGGTTCAAGGGCATCTTCCTACGTTGAAAACAGGCATGAGAAACCCAGAAGATGGTACACCGTGTGATCGGGAAAGGTTTCTAAAACGCACCTCATTTCTCACCTCCCTTGCTCGGGTTCGCCATTTCAGCCGATTTACTAGCCATCTCCCTCCTTGGAGAATCAGCACCTTTACCCTCTTGTTCCGTACAGGTTGCAATTTGTCCTGAGGATGAACGGGAAGAGGGGGAACCAATGAGAGACTAGCTCTAGGTGTTGGGACAGGCACAGGTCACTCTATTTTCCCATCAGGAAGAAGAATTAAGCACAAGCTCAGCCTGCCCCCCAGAACCAGAAGAGGGCCTGAAGCAATCCTGCGCTTTTGCGGTCAGCTCCCAAAAAAGCGAGTTGAAAAATGGAGCTCAGGGGCACTGCAATTCACAAACCTGCAGAGTTTTAAATGATACCTCTCGTCCACAAATATATTAAGGGAAGGCAACGAAGAGGCTTTGAAAGCAAGGCAGAATTGCAGGAAACAGATTTCAAGAGGTAGATTCGAATCGCCTTGAAAGCACATGAAAAGCGGCAAAACGTGGACAATGATGCCCTTGGCCAAAAAGGGCGTATGCGTTTTTTCCTGAATATATTCAGGAAAAAACGCATACGCCCTTTTTGGCCAACCAAGCAACCTGGAAAGGCCAATCAGAGCTCCAAAGAAGTCTCGCTTCCCAGCGGGCAAAAGGGCCATGCGGAAAAAAGTGTCCAAACCAGAAATGCAGGACCGGCCATGGAGAAATGGGAGCCTTGCTACGCTGATGGGTGGGATGTAAATTGCCAACAGCCACTCTGGAGAAATGTATGGTGTGTTCTGAAACATCTAAAAAACACAGCTTGGAGAGCATAGGGCACTTCCACTCATGGGCGTATAAATTGGGAAAACTAAAAATCAGCAAGACACAGGCACCCCAAAGTTTAGGGCTGCTCTGTTGACAAGAACCCCCACTTCATTACACCTTAAATATCCTAGGAAAGAGAAAAATGGATAAAGAAGTTGGGGTCCTCATGTACAATGGAATATCACTCAGCCATGAAATCAACGTCATAAGGCTAGTAGCAACACGATGAGTGGATTTAGGTACGACGATTCTACGTGAAATAAGTCACACAGAAAAAGACACTTATCATAAGATATCACTTCTAGAGGGAATGTAAAAACCGCTACACTTGAACTGAATTACAAAACAGAACAGAGTCACACGTTTAGGAAACACACTATGGCTGCTGAACGGGAAAGGTGAGGTGGGGTGATGCATAAAACAAGGGTTTCAAATTAGCTCAGATACCGTTCCATAAACCCAATATGTAAGAGACAAGACCTATTCCTTTTTCAGTGAACTGGACTCAACACCCCCTATTCACCGCACAAGAATATATCTGACTAGTAAGAATCTTCAAACCTATGTATTGATATCTCTCTGTAAGTGAGTCAAGGGGGTGTAAAGCGGCATAAACACAGCCGTGAAAAGCATCTAAACCCCATTATAAAAATAAATTACTTTTCAAAACCCGTGAAACAAAGACAGTGAAAGAGAGAAATTCTTACAAAATTCGTTCAGGGGCTGTGATGCAACCTGGATTGACCATATCTAGACCCACAGCTGATTGAGACATAAGGGTGGACACTCTTGGGGCTGAGAGGTTCGGTGAGGTTGGGTGAGCCAACGCAGACCCTTTCAAGTAATACTGCATGGTACCCATCCCATGGGTCCCAAATCTCCAGGATCAAGGGCATCTTCCTACGTCAAAAACAGGCATGAGAAACCCAGAAGATGGTACACCGTGTGATCGGGAAAGGTTTCTAAAACGCACCTCATTTCTCATCTCCTTTGCTCGGGTTCGCCATTCCAGCCGATTTACTAGCCATCTCCCTCCTTGGAGAATCAGCACCTTTACCCTCCTGTTCCGTACAGGTTGCAATTTGTCCTGAGGATGAACGGGAAGAGGGGGAACCAATGAGAGACTAGCTCCAGGGGTTGGGACAGGCACAGGTCACTCTATTTTCCCATCAGGAAGAAGAATTAAGCACAAGCTCAGCCTGCCCCCCAGAACCAGAAGAGGGCCTGAAGCAATCCTGCGCTTTTGCGGCCAGCTCCCAAAAAAGCGAGTTGAAAAATGGAGCTCAGGGGCACTGCAATTCACAAACCTGCAGAGTTTTAAATGATACCTCTCGTCCACAAATATATTAAGGGAAGGCAACGAAGAGGCTTTGAAAGCAAGGCAGAATTGCAGGAAACAGATTTCAGGAGGTAGATTCGAATCGCCTTGAAAGCACATGAAAAGAGGCAGAAAGTGGACTATGATGCCCTTGGCCAAAAAGGGCGTATGCGTTTTTTCCTGAATATATTCAGGAAAAAACGCATACGCCCTTTTTGGCCAACCAAGCAACCTGGAAAGGCCAATCAGCGCTCCAAAGAAGTCTCGCTTCCCAGCGGGCAAAAGGGCCATGCGGAAAAAAGTGTCCAAACCAGAAATGCAGGACCGGCCATGGAGAAATGGGAGCCTTGCTACGCTGATGGGTGGGATGTAAATTGCCAACAGCCACTCTGGAGAAGTGTACGGTGTGTTCTGAAACATCTAAAAAACACAGCTTGGAGAGCATAGGGCACTTCCACTCATGGGCGTATAAATTGGGAAAACTAAAAATCAGCAAGACACAGGCACCCCAAAGTTTAGGGCTGCTCTGTTGACAAGAACCCCCACTTCATTAAACCTTAAATATCCTAGGAAAGAAAACAGTGGATAAAGAAGTTGTGGTCCTCATGTACAATGGAATATCACTCAGCCATGAAATCAACGTCATAAGGCTAGTAGCAGCACGATGAGTGGATTTAGGTACGACGATTCTAAGTGAAATAAGTCACACAGAAAAAGACACTTATCATAAGATATCACTTCTAGAGGGAATGTAAAAACCGCTACACTTGAACTGAATTACAAAACAGAACAGAGTCACACGTTTAGGAAACACACTACGGCTGCTGAACGGGAAAGGTGAGGTGGGGTGATGCATAAAACAAGGGTTTCAAATTAGCTCAGATACCGTTCCATAAACCCAATATGTAAGAGACAAGACCTATTCCTTGCTCAGTGAACTGGACTCAACACCCCCTATTCACCACACAAGAATATATCTGACTAGTAAGAATCTTCAAACCTATGTATTGATATCTCTCTGTAAGTGAGTCAAGGGGGTGTAAAGCGGCATAAACACAGCCGTGAAAAGCAACTAAACCCCATTATAAAAATAAATTACTTTTCAAAACCCGTGAAACAAAGACAGTGAAAGAGAGAGAAATTCTTACAAAATTCGTTCAGGGGCTGTGATGCAACCTGGATTGACCATATCTAGACCCACAGCTGATTGAGACATAAGGGTGGACACTCTTGGGGCTGAGAGGTTCGGTGAGGTTGGGTGAGCCAACGCAGACCCTTTCAAGTAATACTGCATGGTACCCATCCCATGGGTCCCAAATCTCCAGGTTCAAGGGCATCTTCCTACGTTGAAAACAGGCATGAGAAACCCAGAAGATGGTACACCGTGTGATCGGGAAAGGTTTCTAAAACGCACCTCATTTCTCACCTCCTTTGCTCGGGTTCGCCATTCCAGCCGATTTACTAGCCATCTCCCTCCTTGGAGAATCAGCACCTTTACCCTCTTGTTCCGTACAGGTTGCAATTTGTCCTGAGGATGAACGGGAAGAGGGGGAACCAATGAGAGACTAGCTCTAGGTGTTGGGACAGGCACAGGTCACTCTATTTTCCCATCAGGAAGAAGAATTAAGCACAAGCTCAGCCTGCCCCCCAGAACCAGAAGAGGGCCTGAAGCAATCCTGCGCTTTTGCGGTCAGCTCCCAAAAAAGCGAGTTGAAAAATGGAGCTCAGGGGCACTGCAATTCACAAACCTGCAGAGTTTTAAATGATACCTCTCGTCCACAAATATATTAAGGGAAGGCAACGAAGAGGCTTTGAAAGCAAGGCAGAATTGCAGGAAACAGATTTCAAGAGGTAGATTCGAATCGCCTTGAAAGCACATGAAAAGCGGCAAAACGTGGACAATGATGCCCTTGGCCAAAAAGGGCGTATGCGTTTTTTCCTGAATATATTCAGGAAAAAACGCATACGCCCTTTTTGGCCAACCAAGCAACCTGGAAAGGCCAATCAGAGCTCCAAAGAAGTCTTGCTTCCCAGCGGGCAAAAGGGCCATGCGGAAAAAAGTGTCCAAACCAGAAATGCAGGACCGGCCATGGAGAAATGGGAGCCTTGCTACGCTGATGGGTGGGATGTAAATTGCCAACAGCCACTATGGAGAAATGTATGGTGTGTTCTGAAACATCTAAAAAACACAGCTTGGAGAGCATAGGGCACTTCCACTCATGGGCGTATAAATTGGGAAAACTAAAAATCAGCAAGACACAGGCACCCCAAAGTTTAGGGCTGCTCTGTTGACAAGAACCCCCACTTCATTACACCTTAAATATCCTAGGAAAGAGAAAAATGGATAAAGAAGTTGGGGTCCTCATGTACAATGGAATATCACTCAGCCATGAAATCAACGTCATAAGGCTAGTAGCAACACGATGAGTGGATTTAGGTACGACGATTCTACGTGAAATAAGTCACACAGAAAAAGACACTTATCATAAGATATCACTTCTAGAGGGAATGTAAAAACCGCTACACTTGAACTGAATTACAAAACAGAACAGAGTCACACGTTTAGGAAACACACTATGGCTGCTGAACGGGAAAGGTGAGGTGGGGTGATGCATAAAACAAGGGTTTCAAATTAGCTCAGATACCGTTCCATAAACCCAATATGTAAGAGACAAGACCTATTCCTTTTTCAGTGAACTGGACTCAACACCCCCTATTCACCGCACAAGAATATATCTGACTAGTAAGAATCTTCAAACCTATGTATTGATATCTCTCTGTAAGTGAGTCAAGGGGGTGTAAAGCGGCATAAACACAGCCGTGAAAAGCATCTAAACCCCATTATAAAAATAAATTACTTTTCAAAACCCGTGAAACAAAGACAGTGAAAGAGAGAAATTCTTACAAAATTCGTTCAGGGGCTGTGATGCAACCTGGATTGACCATATCTAGACCCACAGCTGATTGAGACATAAGGGTGGAAACTCTTGGGGCTGAGAGGTTCGGCGAGGTTGGGTGAGCCAACGCAGACCCTTTCAAGTAATACTGCATGGTACCCATCCCATGGGTCCCAAATCTCCAGGATCAAGGGCATCTTCCTACGTCAAAAACAGGCATGAGAAACCCAGAAGATGGTACACCGTGTGATCGGGAAAGGTTTCTAAAACGCACCTCATTTCTCATCTCCTTTGCTCGGGTTCGCCATTCCAGCCGATTTACTAGCCATCTCCCTCCTTGGAGAATCAGCACCTTTACCCTCCTGTTCCGTACAGGTTGCAATTTGTCCTGAGGATGAACGGGAAGAGGGAGAACCAATGAGAGACTAGCTCCAGGGGTTGGGACAGGCACAGGTCACTCTATTTTCCCATCAGGAAGAAGAATTAAGCACAAGCTCAGCCTGCCCCCCAGAACCAGAAGAGGGCCTGAAGCAATCCTGCGCTTTTGCGGCCAGCTCCCAAAAAAGCGAGTTGAAAAATGGAGCTCAGGGGCACTGCAATTCACAAACCTGCAGAGTTTTAAATGATACCTCTCGTCCACAAATATATTAAGGGAAGGCAACGAAGAGGCTTTGAAAGCAAGGCAGAATTGCAGGAAACAGATTTCAGGAGGTAGATTCGAATCGCCTTGAAAGCACATGAAAAGAGGCAGAAAGTGGACTATGATGCCCTTGGCCAAAAAGGGCGTATGCGTTTTTTCCTGAATATATTCAGGAAAAAACGCATACGCCCTTTTTGGCCAACCAAGCAACCTGGAAAGGCCAATCAGCGCTCCAAAGAAGTCTCGCTTCCCAGCGGGCAAAAGGGCCATGCGGAAAAAAGTGTCCAAACCAGAAATGCAGGACCGGCCATGGAGAAATGGGAGCCTTGCTACGCTGATGGGTGGGATGTAAATTGCCAACAGCCACTCTGGAGAAGTGTACGGTGTGTTCTGAAACATCTAAAAAACACAGCTTGGAGAGCATAGGGCACTTCCACTCATGGGCGTATAAATTGGGAAAACTAAAAATCAGCAAGACACAGGCACCCCAAAGTTTAGGGCTGCTCTGTTGACAAGAACCCCCACTTCATTACACCTTAAATATCCTAGGAAAGAAAACAGTGGATAAAGAAGTTGTGGTCCTCATGTACAATGGAATATCACTCAGCCATGAAATCAACGTCATAAGGCTAGTAGCAGCACGATGAGTGGATTTAGGTACGACGATTCTAAGTGAAATAAGTCACACAGAAAAAGACACTTATCATAAGATATCACTTCTAGAGGGAATGTAAAAACCGCTACACTTGAACTGAATTACAAAACAGAACAGAGTCACACGTTTAGGAAACACACTACGGCTGCTGAACGGGAAAGGTGAGGTGGGGTGATGCATAAAACAAGGGTTTCAAATTAGCTCAGATACCGTTCCATAAACCCAATATGTAAGAGACAAGACCTATTCCTTGCTCAGTGAACTGGACTCAACACCCCCTATTCACCGCACAAGAATATATCTGACTAGTAAGAATCTTCAAACCTATGTATTGATATCTCTCTGTAAGTGAGTCAAGGGGGTGTAAAGCGGCATAAACACAGCCGTGAAAAGCAGCTAAACCCCATTATAAAAATAAATTACTTTTCAAAACCCGTGAAACAAAGACAGTGAAAGAGAGAGAAATTCTTACAAAATTCGTTCAGGGGCTGTGATGCAACCTGGATTGACCATATCTAGACCCACAGCTGATTGAGACATAAGGGTGGACACTCTTGGGGCTGAGAGGTTCGGTGAGGTTGGGTGAGCCAACGCAGACCCTTTCAAGTAATACTGCATGGTACCCATCCCATGGGTCCCAAATCTCCAGGTTCAAGGGCATCTTCCTATGTCGAAAATAGGCATGAGAAACCCAGAAGATGGTACACCGTGTGATCGGGAAAGGTTTCTAAAACGCACCTCATTTCTCATCTCCTTTGCTCGGGTTCGCCATTCCAGCCGATTTACTAGCCATCTCCCTCCTTGGAGAATCAGCACCTTTACCCTCCTGTTCCGCACAGGTTGCAATTTGTCCTGAGGATGAAGGGGAAGAGGGGGAACCAATGAGAGACAAGCTCCAGGGGTTGGGACAGGCACAGGTCACTCTATTTTCCCATCAGGAAGAAGAATTAAGCACAAGCTCAGCCTGCCCCCCAGAACCAGAAGAGGGCCTGAAGCAATCCTGCGCTTTTGCGGCCAGCTCCCAAAAAAGCGAGTTGAAAAATGGAGCTCAGGGGCACTGCAATTCACAAACCTGCAGAGCTTTAAATGATACCTCTCGTCCACAAATATATTAAGGGAAGGCAACGAAGAGGCTTTGAAGGCAAGGCAGAATTGCAGGAAACAGATTTCAGGAGGTAGATTCGAATCGCCTTGAAAGCACATGAAAAGCGGCAAAACGTGGACAATGATGCCCTTGGCCAAAAAGGGCGTATGCGTTTTTTCCTGAATATATTCAGGAAAAAACGCATACGCCCTTTTTGGCCAACCAAGCAACCTGGAAAGGCCAATCAGCGCTCCAAAGAAGACTTGCTTCCCAGCGGGCAAAAGGGCCATGCGGAAAAAAGTGTCCAAACTAGAAATGCAGGACCGGCCATGGAGAAATGGGAGCCTTGCTACGCTGATGGATGGGATGTAAATTGCCAACAGCCACTCCGGAGAAGTGTACGGTGTGTTCTGAAACATCTAAAAAACACAGCTTGGAGAGCATAGGGCACTTCCACTCATGGGCGTATAAATTGGGAAAACTAAAAATCAGCAAGACACAGGCACCCCAAAGTTTAGGGCTGCTCTGTTGACAAGAACCCCCACTTCATTACACCTTAAATATCCTAGGAAAGAAAACAGTGGATAAAGAAGTTGTGGTCCTCATGTACAATGGAATATCACTCAGCCATGAAATCAACGTCATAAGGCTAGTAGCAGCACGATGAGTGGATTTAGGTACGACGATTCTAAGTGAAATAAGTCACACAGAAAAAGACACTTATCATAAGATATCACTTCTAGAGGGAATGTAAAAACCGCTACACTTGAACTGAATTACAAAACAGAACAGAGTCACACGTTTAGAAAACACACTATGGCTGCTGGACGGGAAAGGTGAGGTGGGGTGATGCATAAAACAAGGGTTTCAAATTAGCTCAGATACCGTTCCATAAACCCAATATGTAAGAGACAAGACCTATTCCTTTTTCAGTGAACTGGACTCAACACCCCCTATTCACCGCACAAGAATATATCTGACTAGGAAGAATCTTCAAACCTATGTATTGATATCTCTCTGTAAGTGAGTCAAGGGGGTGTAAAGCGGCATAAACACAGCCGTGAAAAGCAGCTAAACCCCATTATAAAAATAAATTACTTTTCAAAACCCGTGAAACAAAGACAGTGAAAGAGAGAGAAATTCTTACAAAATTCGTTCAGGGGCTGTGATGCAACCTGGATTGACCATATCTAGACCCACAGCTGATTGAGACATAAGGGTGGACACTCTTGGGGCTGAGAGGTTCGGTGAGGTTGGGTGAGCCAACGCAGACCCTTTCAAGTAATACTGCATGGTACCCATCCCATGGGTCCCAAATCTCCAGGTTCAAGGGCATCTTCCTACGTCGAAAACAGGCATGAGAAACCCAGAAGATGGTACACCATGTGATCGGGAAAGGTTTCTAAAACGCACCTCATTTCTCATCTCCTTTGCTCGGGTTCGCCATTCCAGCCGATTTACTAGCCATCTCCCTCCTTGGAGAATCAGCACCTTTACCCTCCTGTTCCGCACAGGTTGCAATTTGTCCTGAGGATGAACGGGAAGAGGGGGAACCAATGAGAGACAAGCTCCAGGGGTTGGGACAGGCACAGGTCACTCTATTTTCCCATCAGGAAGAAGAATTAAGCACAAGCTCAGCCTGCCCCCCAGAACCAGAAGAGGGCCTGAAGCAATCCTGCGCTTTTGCGGCCAGCTCCCAAAAAAGCGAGTTGAAAAATGGAGCTCAGGGGCACTGCAATTCACGAACCTGCAGAGTTTTAAATGATACCTCTCGTCCACAAATATATTAAGGGAAGGCAACGAAGAGGCTTTGAAGGCAAGGCAGAATTGCAGGAAACAGATTTCAGGAGGTAGATTCGAATCGCCTTGAAAGCACATGAAAAGCGGCAAAACGTGGACAATGATGCCCTTGGCCAAAAAGGGCGTATGCGTTTTTTCCTGAATATATTCAGGAAAAAACGCATACGCCCTTTTTGGCCAACCAAGCAACCTGGAAAGGCCAATCAGCGCTCCAAAGAAGTCTCGCTTCCCAGCGGGCAAAAGGGCCATGCGGAAAAAAGTGTCCAAACCAGAAATGCAGGACTGGCCATGGAGAAATGGGAGCCTTGCTACGCTGATGGGTGGGATGTAAATTGCCAACAGCCACTCTGGAGAAGTGTACGGTGTGTTCTGAAACATCTAAAAAACACAGCTTGGAGAGCATAGGGCACTTCCACTCATGGGCGTATAAATTGGGAAAACTAAAAATCAGCAAGACACAGGCACCCCAAAGTTTAGGGCTGCTCTGTTGACAAGAACCCCCACTTCATTACACCTTAAATATCCTAGGAAAGAGAAAAATGGATAAAGAAGTTGTGGTCCTCATGTACAATGGAATATCACTCAGCCATGAAATCCACGTCATAAGGCTAGTAGCAGCACGATGAGTGGATTTAGGTACGACGATTCTAAGTGAAATAAGTCACACAGAAAAAGACACTTATCATAAGATATCACTTCTAGAGGGAATGTAAAAACCGCTACACTTGAACTGAATTACAAAACAGAACAGAGTCACACGTTTAGAAAACACACTATGGCTGCTGAACGGGAAAGGTGAGGTGGGGTGATGCATAAAACAAGGGTTTCAAATTAGCTCAGATACCGTTCCATAAACCCAATATGTAAGAGACAAGACCTATTCCTTTTTCAGTGAACTGGACTCAACACCCCCTATTCACCGCACAAGAATATATCTGACTAGTAAGAATCTTCAAACCAATGTATTGATATCTCTCTGTAAGTGAGTCAAGGGGGTGTAAAGCGGCATAAACACAGCCGTGAAAAGCAGCTAAACCCCATTATAAAAATAAATTACTTTTCAAAACCCGTGAAACAAAGACAGTGAAAGAGAGAGAAATTCTTACAAAATTCGTTCAGGGGCTGTGATGCAACCTGGATTGACCATATCTAGACCCACAGCTGATTGAGACATAAGGGTGGACACTCTTGGGGCTGAGAGGTTCGGTGAGGTTGGGTGAGCCAACGCAGACCCTTTCAAGTAATACTGCATGGTACCCATCCCATGGGTCCCAAATCTCCAGGTTCAAGGGCATCTTCCTACGTCGAAAACAGGCATGAGAAACCCAGAAGATGGTACACCGTGTGATCGGGAAAGGTTTCTAAAACGCACCTCATTTCTCATCTCCTTTGCTCGGGTTCGCCTTTCCAGCCGATTTACTAGCCATCTCCCTCCTTGGAGAATCAGCACCTTTAACCTCCTGTTCCGTACAGGTTGCAATTTGTCCTGAGGATGAACGGGAAGAGGGGGAACCAATGAGAGACTAGCTCTAGGTGTTGGGACAGGCACAGGTCACTCTATTTTCCCATCAGGAAGAAGAATTAAGCACAAGCTCAGCCTGCCCTCCAGAACCAGAAGAGGGCCTGAAGCAATCCTGCGCTTTTGCTGCCAGCTCCCAAAAAAGCGAGTTGAAAAATGGAGCTCAGAGGCACTGCAATTCACAAACCTGCAGAGTTTTAAATGATACCTCTCGTCCACAAATATATTAAGGGAAGGCAACGAAGAGGCTTTGAAAGCAAGGCAGAATTGCAGGAAACAGATTTCAGGAGGTAGATTCGAATCGCCTTGAAAGCACATGAAAAGAGGCAGAAAGTGGACAATGATGCCCTTGGCCAAAAAGGGCGTATGCGTTTTTTCCTGAATATATTCAGGAAAAAACGCATACGCCCTTTTTGGCCAACCAAGCAACCTGGAAAGGCCAATCAGCGCTCCAAAGAAGTCTCGCTTCCCAGCGGGCAAAAGGGCCATGCGGAAAAAAGTGTCCAAACCAGAAATGCAGGACCGGCCATGGAGAAATGGGAGCCTTGCTACGCTGATGGGTGGGATGTAAATTGCCAACAGCCACTCTGGAGAAGTGTACGGTGTGTTCTGAAACATCTAAAAAACACAGCTTGGAGAGCATAGGGCACTTCCACTCATGGGCGTATAAATTGGGAAAACTAAAAATCAGCAAGACACAGGCACCCCAAAGTTTAGGGCTGCTCTGTTGACAAGAACCCCCACTTCATTACACCTTAAATATCCTAGGAAAGAAAAAAGTGGATAAAGAAGTTGTGGTCCTCATGTACAATGGAATATCACTCAGCCATGAAATCAACGTCATAAGGCTAGTAGCAGCACGATGAGTGGATTTAGGTACGACGATTCTAAGTGAAATAAGTCACACAGAAAAAGACACTTATCATAAGATATCACTTCTAGAGGGAATGTAAAAACCGCTACACTTGAACTGAATTACAAAACAGAACAGAGTCACACGTTTAGGAAACACACTACGGCTGCTGAACGGGAAAGGTGAGGTGGGGTGATGCATAAAACAAGGGTTTCAAATTAGCTCAGATACCGTTCCATAAACCCAATATGTAAGAGACAAGACCTATTCCTTTTTCAGTGAACTGGACTCAACACCCCCTATTCACCGCACAAGAATATATCTGACTAGGAAGAATATTCAAACCTATGTATTGATATCTCTCTGTAAGTGAGTCAAGGGGGTGTAAAGCGGGATAAACACAGCCGTGAAAAGCAGCTAAACCCCATTATAAAAATAAATTACTTTTCAAAACCCGTGAAACAAAGACAGTGAAAGAGAGAGAAATTCTTACAAAATTCGTTCAGGGGCTGTGATGCAACCTGGATTGACCATATCTAGACCCACAGCTGATTGAGACATAAGGGTGGACACTCTTGGGGCTGAGAGGTTCGGTGAGGTTGGGTGAGCCAACGCAGACCCTTTCAAGTAATACTGCATGGTACCCATCCCATGGGTCCCAAATCTCCAGGTTCAAGGGCATCTTCCTACGTCGAAAACAGGCATGAGAAACCCAGAAGATGGTACACCATGTGATCGGGAAAGGTTTCTAAAACGCACCTCATTTCTCATCTCCTTTGCTCGGGTTCGCCATTCCAGCCGATTTACTAGCCATCTCCCTCCTTGGAGAATCAGCACCTTTACCCTCCTGTTCCGTACAGGTTGCAATTTGTCCTGAGGATGAACGGGAAGAGGGGGAACCAATGAGAGACAAGCTCCAGGGGTTGGGACAGGCACAGGTCACTCTATTTTCCCATCAGGAAGAAGAATTAAGCACAAGCTCAGCCTGCCCCCCAGAACCAGAGGAGGGCCTGAAGCAATCCTGCGCTTTTGCGGCCAGCTCCCAAAAAAGCGAGTTGAAAAATGGAGCTCAGGGGCACTGCAATTCACAAACCTGCAGAGCTTTAAATGATACCTCTCGTCCACAAATATATTAAGGGAAGGCAACGAAGAGGCTTTGAAGACAAGGCAGAATTGCAGGAAACAGATTTCAGGAGGTAGATTCGAATCGCCTTGAAAGCACATGAAAAGCGGCAAAACGTGGACAATGATGCCCTTGGCCAAAAAGGGCGTATGCGTTTTTTCCTGAATATATTCAGGAAAAAACGCATACGCCCTTTTTGGCCAACCAAGCAACCTGGAAAGGCCAATCAGCGCTCCAAAGAAGTCTTGCTTCCCAGCGGGCAAAAGGGCCATGCGGAAAAAAGTGTCCAAACCAGAAATGCAGGACCGGCCATGGAGAAATGGGAGCCTTGCTACGCTGATGGGTGGGATGTAAATTGCCAACAGCCACTCCGGAGAAGTGTACGGTGTGTTCTGAAACATCTAAAAAACACAGCTTGGAGAGCATAAGGCACTTCCACTCATGGGCGTATAAATTGGGAAAACTAAAAATCAGCAAGACACAGGCACCCCAAAGTTTAGGGCTGCTCTGTTGACAAGAACCCCCACTTCATTACACCTTAAATATCCTAGGAAAGAAAACAGTGGATAAAGAAGTTGTGGTCCTCATGTACAATGGAATATCACTCAGCCATGAAATCAACGTCATAAGGCTAGTAGCAGCACGATGAGTGGATTTAGGTACGACGATTCTAAGTGAAATAAGTCACACAGAAAAAGACACTTATCATAAGATATCACTTCTAGAGGGAATGTAAAAACCGCTACACTTGAACTGAATTACAAAACAGAACAGAGTCACAGGTTTAGGAAACACACTACGGCTGCTGAACGGGAAAGGTGAGGTGGGGTGATGCATAAAACAAGGGTTTCAAATTAGCTCAGATACCGTTCCATAAACCCAATATGTAAGAGACAAGACCTATTCCTTGCTCAGTGAACTGGACTCAACACCCCCTATTCACCGCACAAGAATATATCTGACTAGTAAGAATCTTCAAACCTATGTATTGATATCTCTCTGTAAGTGAGTCAAGGGGGTGTAAAGCGGCATAAACACAGCCGTGAAAAGCAGCTAAACCCCATTATAAAAATAAATTACTTTTCAAAACCCGTGAAACAAAGACAGTGAAAGAGAGAGAAATTCTTCCAAAATTCGTTCAGGGGCTGTGATGCAACCTGGATTGACCATATCTAGACCCACAGCTGATTGAGACATAAGGGTGGACACTCTTGGGGCTGAGAGGTTCGGTGAGGTTGGGTGAGCCAACGCAGACCCTTTCAAGTAATACTGCATGGTACCCATCCCATGGGTCCCAAATCTCCAGGTTCAAGGGCATCTTCCTACGTCGAAAACAGGCATGAGAAAGCCAGAAGATGGTACACCGTGTGATCGGGAAAGGTTTCTAAAACGCACCTCATTTCTCATCTCCTTTGCTCGGGTTCGCCATTCCAGCCGATTTACTAGCCATCTCCCTCCTTGGAGAATCAGCACCTTTAACCTCCTGTTCCGTACAGGTTGCAATTTGTCCTGAGGATGAACGGGAAGAGGGGGAACCAATGAGAGACTAGCTCTAGGTGTTGGGACAGGCACAGGTCACTCTATTTTCCCATCAGGAAGAAGAATTAAGCACAAGCTCAGCCTGCCCCCCAGAACCAGAAGAGGGCCTGAAGCAATCCTGCGCTTTTGCGGCCAGCTCCCAAAATAGCGAGTTGAAAAATGGAGCTCAGGGGCACTGCAATTCACAAACCTGCAGAGTTTTAAATGATACCTCTCGTCCACAAATATATTAAGGGAAGGCAACGAAGAGGCTTTGAAAGCAAGGCAGAATTGCAGGAAACAGATTTCAGGAGGTAGATGCGAATCGCCTTGAAAGCACATGAAAAGCGGCAAAACGTGGACAATGATGCCCTTGGCCAAAAAGGGCATATGCGTTTTTTCATGAATATATTCAGGAAAAAACGCATACGCCCTTTTTGGCCAACCAAGCAACCTGGAAAGGCCAATCAGCGCTCCAAAGAAGTCTCGCTTCCCAGCGGGCAAAAGGGCCATGCGGAAAAAAGTGTCCAAACCAGAAATGCAGGACCGGCCATGGAGAAATGGGAGCCTTGCTACGCTGATGGGTGGGATGTAAATTGCCAACAGCCACTCTGGAGAAGTGTACGGTGTGTTCTGAAACATCTAAAAAACACAGCTTGGAGAGCATAGGGCACTTCCACTCATGGGCGTATAAATTGGGAAAACTAAAAATCAGCAAGACACAGGCACCCCAAAGTTTAGGGCTGCTCTGTTGACAAGAACCACCACTTCATTACACCTTAAATATCCTAGGAAAGAGAAAAATGGATAAAGAAGTTGGGGTCCTCATGTACAATGGAATATCACTCAGCCATGAAATCAACGTCATAAGGCTAGCAGCAGCACGATGAATGGATTTAGGTACGACCATTCTAAGTGAAATAAGTCACTCAGAAAAAGACACTTATCCTAAGATATCACTTCTAGAGGGAATGTAAAAACCGCTACACTTGAACTGAATTACAAAACAGAACAGAGTCACACGTTTAGAAAACACACTATGGCTGCTGGACTGGAAAGGTGAGGTGGGGTGATGCATAAAACAAGGGTTTCAAATTAGCTCAGATACCGTTCCATAAACCCAATATGTAAGAGACAAGACCTATTCCTTTTTCAGTGAACTGGACTCAACACCCCCTATTCACCGCACAAGAATATATCTGACTAGTAAGAATCTTCAAACCTATGTATTGATATCTCTCTGTAAGTGAGTCAAGGGGGTGTAAAGCGGCATAAACACAGCCGTGAAAAGCAGCTAGACCCCATTATAAAAATAAATTACTTTTCAAAACCCGTGAAACAAAGACAGTGAAAGAGAGAGAAATTCTTACAAAATTCGTTCAGGGGCTGTGATGCAACCTGGATTGACCATATCTAGACCCACAGCTGATTGAGACATAAGGGTGGACACTCTTGGGGCTGAGAGGTTCGGTGAGGTTGGGTGAGCCAACGCAGACCCTTTCAAGTAATACTGCATGGTACCCATCCCATGGGTCCCAAATCTCCAGGTTCAAGGGCATCTTCCTACGTCGAAAACAGGCATGAGAAACCCAGAAGATGGTACACCGTGTGATCGGGAAAGGTTTCTAAAACGCACCTCATTTCTCATCTCCTTTGCTCGGGTTCGCCATTCCAGCCGATTTACTAGCCATCTCCCTCCTTGGAGAATCAGCACCTTTAACCTCCTGTTCCGTACAGGTTGCAATTTGTCCTGAGGATGAACGGGAAGAGGGGGAACCAATGAGAGACTAGCTCTAGGTGTTGGGACAGGCACAGGTCACTCTATTTTCCCATCAGGAAGAAGAATTAAGCACAAGCTCAGCCTGCCCCCCAGAACCAGAAAAGGGCCTGAAGCAATCCTGCGCTTTTGCGGCCAGCTCCCAAAAAAGCGAGTTGAAAAATGGAGCTCAGGGGCACTGCAATTCACAAACCTGCAGAGTTTTAAATGATACCTCTCGTCCACAAATATATTAAGGGAAGGCAACGAAGAGGCTTTGAAAGCAAGGCAGAATTGCAGGAAACAGATTTCAGGAGGTAGATTCGAATCGCCTTGAAAGCACATGAAAAGCGGCAAAACGTGGACAATGATGCCCTTGGCCAAAATGGGCGTATGCGTTTTTTCCTGAATATATTCAGGAAAAAACGCATACGCCCATTTTGGCCAACCAAGCAACCTGGAAAGGCCAATCAGCGCTCCAAAGAAGTCTCGCTTCCCAGCGGGCAAAAGGGCCATGCGGAAAAAAGTGTCCAAACCAGAAATGCAGGACCGGCCATGGAGAAATGGGAGCCTTGCTACGCTGATGGGTGGGATGTAAATTGCCAACAGCCACTCTGGAGAAGTGTACGGTGTGTTCTGAAACATCTAAAAAACACAGCTTGGAGAGCATAGGGCACTTCCACTCATGGGCGTATAAATTGGGAAAACTAAAAATCAGCAAGACACAGGCACCCCAAAGTTTAGGGCTGCTCTGTTGACAAGAACCCCCACTTCATTACACCTTAAATATCCTAGGAAAGAGAAAAATGGATAAAGAAGTTGGGGTCCTCATGTACAATGGAATATCACTCAGCCATGAAATCAACGTCATAAGGCTAGTAGCAGCACGATGAGTGGATTTAGGTACGAAGATTCTAAGTGAAATAAGTCACACAGAAAAAGACACTTATCATAAGATATCACTTCTAGAGGGAATGTAAAAACCGCTACACTTGAACTGAATTACAAAACAGAACAGAGTCACACGTTTAGAAAACACACTATGGCTGCTGGACGGGAAAGGTGAGGTGGGGTGATGCATAAAACAAGGGTTTCAAATTAGCTCCGATACCGTTCCATAAACCCAATATGTAAGAGACAAGACCTATTCCTTTTTCAGTGAACTGGACTCAACACCCCCTATTCACCGCACAAGAATATATCTGACTAGTAAGAATCTTCAAACCTATGTATTGATATCTCTCTGTAAGTGAGTCAAGGGGGTATAAAGCGGCATAAACACAGCCGTGAAAAGCAGCTAAACCCCATTATAAAAATAAATTACTTTTCAAAACCCGTGAAACAAAGACAGTGAAAGAGAGAGAAATTCTTACAAAATTCGTTCAGGGGCTGTGATGCAACCTGGATTGACCATATCTAGACCCACAGCTGATTGAGACATAAGGGTGGACACTCTTGGGGCTGAGAGGTTCGGTGAGGTTGGGTGAGCCAACGCAGACCCTTTCAAGTAATACTGCATGGTACCCATCCCATGGGTCCCAAATCTCCAGGTTCAAGGGCATCTTCCTACGTCGAAAACAGGCATGAGAAACCCAGAAGATGGTACACCATGTGATCGGGAAAGGTTTCTAAAACGCACCTCATTTCTCATCTCCTTTGCTCGGGTTCGCCATTCCAGCCGATTTACTAGCCATCTCCCTCCTTGGAGAATCAGCACCTTTACCCTCCTGTTCCGCACAGGTTGCAATTTGTCCTGAGGATGAACGGGAAGAGGGGGAACCAATGAGAGACAAGCTCCAGGGGTTGGGACAGGCACAGGTCACTCTATTTTCCCATCAGGAAGAAGAATTAAGCACAAGCTCAGCCTGCCCCCCAGAACCAGAAGAGGGCCTGAAGCAATCCTGCGCTTTTGCGGCCAGCTCCCAAAAAAGCGAGTTGAAAAATGGAGCTCAGGGGCACTGCAATTCACGAACCTGCAGAGTTTTAAATGATACCTCTCGTCCACAAATATATTAAGGGAAGGCAACGAAGAGGCTTTGAAGGCAAGGCAGAATTGCAGGAAACAGATTTCAGGAGGTAGATTCGAATCGCCTTGAAAGCACATGAAAAGCGGCAAAACGTGGACAATGATGCCCTTGGCCAAAAAGGGCGTATGCGTTTTTTCCTGAATATATTCAGGAAAAAACGCATACGCCCTTTTTGGCCAACCAAGCAACCTGGAAAGGCCAATCAGCGCTCCAAAGAAGTCTCGCTTCCCAGCGGGCAAAAGGGCCATGCGGAAAAAAGTGTCCAAACCAGAAATGCAGGACCGGCCATGGAGAAATGGGAGCCTTGCTACGCTGATGGGTGGGATGTAAATTGCCAACAGCCACTCTGGAGAAGTGTACGGTGTGTTCTGAAACATCTAAAAAACACAGCTTGGAGAGCATAGGGCACTTCCACTCATGGGCGTATAAATTGGGAAAACTAAAAATCAGCAAGACACAGGCACCCCAAAGTTTAGGGCTGCTCTGTTGACAAGAACCCCCACTTCATTACACCTTAAATATCCTAGGAAAGAGAAAAATGGATAAAGAAGTTGGGGTCCTCATGTACAATGGAATATCACTCAGCCATGAAATCAACGTCATAAGGCTAGTAGCAGCACGATGAGTGGATTTAGGTACGACGATTCTAAGTGAAATAAGTCACACAGAAAAAGACACTTATCATAAGATATCACTTCTAGAGGGAATGTAAAAACCGCTACACTTGAACTGAATTACAAAACAGAACAGAGTCACACGTTTAGAAAACACACTATGGCTGCTGGACGGGAAAGGTGAGGTGGGGTGATGCATAAAACAAGGGTTTCAAATTAGCTCAGATACCGTTCCATAAACCCAATATGTAAGAGACAAGACCTATTCCTTTTTCAGTGAACTGGACTCAACACCCCCTATTCACCGCACAAGAATATATCTGACTAGTAAGAATCTTCAAACCTATGTATTGATATCTCTCTGTAAGTGAGTCAAGGGGGTGTAAAGCGGCATAAACACAGCCGTGAAAAGCAGCTAAACCCCATTATAAAAATAAATTACTTTTCAAAACCCGTGAAACAAAGACAGTGAAAGAGAGAGAAATTCTTCCAAAATTCGTTCAGGGGCTGTGATGCAACCTGGATTGACCATATCTAGACCCACAGCTGATTGAGACATAAGGGTGGACACTCTTGGGGCTGAGAGGTTCGGTGAGGTTGGGTGAGCCAACGCAGACCCTTTCAAGTAATACTGCATGGTACCCATCCCATGGGTCCCAAATCTCCAGGTTCAAGGGCATCTTCCTACGTCGAAAACAGGCATGAGAAAGCCAGAAGATGGTACACCGTGTGATCGGGAAAGGTTTCTAAAACGCACCTCATTTCTCATCTCCTTTGCTCGGGTTCGCCATTCCAGCCGATTTACTAGCCATCTCCCTCCTTGGAGAATCAGCACCTTTAACCTCCTGTTCCGTACAGGTTGCAATTTGTCCTGAGGATGAACGGGAAGAGGGGGAACCAATGAGAGACTAGCTCTAGGTGTTGGGACAGGCACAGGTCACTCTATTTTCCCATCAGGAAGAAGAATTAAGCACAAGCTCAGCCTGCCCCCCAGAACCAGAAGAGGGCCTGAAGCAATCCTGCGCTTTTGCGGCCAGCTCCCAAAATAGCGAGTTGAAAAATGGAGCTCAGGGGCACTGCAATTCACAAACCTGCAGAGTTTTAAATGATACCTCTCGTCCACAAATATATTAAGGGAAGGCAACGAAGAGGCTTTGAAAGCAAGGCAGAATTGCAGGAAACAGATTTCAGGAGGTAGATGCGAATCGCCTTGAAAGCACATGAAAAGCGGCAAAACGTGGACAATGATGCCCTTGGCCAAAAAGGGCATATGCGTTTTTTCATGAATATATTCAGGAAAAAACGCATACGCCCTTTTTGGCCAACCAAGCAACCTGGAAAGGCCAATCAGCGCTCCAAAGAAGTCTCGCTTCCCAGCGGGCAAAAGGGCCATGCGGAAAAAAGTGTCCAAACCAGAAATGCAGGACCGGCCATGGAGAAATGGGAGCCTTGCTACGCTGATGGGTGGGATGTAAATTGCCAACAGCCACTCTGGAGAAGTGTACGGTGTGTTCTGAAACATCTAAAAAACACAGCTTGGAGAGCATAGGGCACTTCCACTCATGGGCGTATAAATTGGGAAAACTAAAAATCAGCAAGACACAGGCACCCCAAAGTTTAGGGCTGCTCTGTTGACAAGAACCCCCACTTCATTACACCTTAAATATCCTAGGAAAGAGAAAAATGGATAAAGAAGTTGGGGTCCTCATGTACAATGGAATATCACTCAGCCATGAAATCAACGTCATAAGGCTAGTAGCAGCACGATGAGTGGATTTAGGTACGAAGATTCTAAGTGAAATAAGTCACACAGAAAAAGACACTTATCATAAGATATCACTTCTAGAGGGAATGTAAAAACCGCTACACTTGAACTGAATTACAAAACAGAACAGAGTCACACGTTTAGAAAACACACTATGGCTGCTGGACGGGAAAGGTGAGGTGGGGTGATGCATAAAACAAGGGTTTCAAATTAGCTCCGATACCGTTCCATAAACCCAATATGTAAGAGACAAGACCTATTCCTTTTTCAGTGAACTGGACTCAACACCCCCTATTCACCGCACAAGAATATATCTGACTAGTAAGAATCTTCAAACCTATGTATTGATATCTCTCTGTAAGTGAGTCAAGGGGGTGTAAAGCGGCATAAACACAGCCGTGAAAAGCAGCTAAACCCCATTATAAAAATAAATTACTTTTCAAAACCCGTGAAACAAAGACAGTGAAAGAGAGAGAAATTCTTACAAAATTCGTTCAGGGGCTGTGATGCAACCTGGATTGACCATATCTAGACCCACAGCTGATTGAGACATAAGGGTGGACACTCTTGGGGCTGAGAGGTTCGGTGAGGTTGGGTGAGCCAACGCAGACCCTTTCAAGTAATACTGCATGGTACCCATCCCATGGGTCCCAAATCTCCAGGTTCAAGGGCATCTTCCTACGTCGAAAACAGGCATGAGAAACCCAGAAGATGGTACACCATGTGATCGGGAAAGGTTTCTAAAACGCACCTCATTTCTCATCTCCTTTGCTCGGGTTCGCCATTCCAGCCGATTTACTAGCCATCTCCCTCCTTGGAGAATCAGCACCTTTACCCTCCTGTTCCGCACAGGTTGCAATTTGTCCTGAGGATGAACGGGAAGAGGGGGAACCAATGAGAGACAAGCTCCAGGGGTTGGGACAGGCACAGGTCACTCTATTTTCCCATCAGGAAGAAGAATTAAGCACAAGCTCAGCCTGCCCCCCAGAACCAGAAGAGGGCCTGAAGCAATCCTGCGCTTTTGCGGCCAGCTCCCAAAAAAGCGAGTTGAAAAATGGAGCTCAGGGGCACTGCAATTCACGAACCTGCAGAGTTTTAAATGATACCTCTCGTCCACAAATATATTAAGGGAAGGCAACGAAGAGGCTTTGAAGGCAAGGCAGAATTGCAGGAAACAGATTTCAGGAGGTAGATTCGAATCGCCTTGAAAGCACATGAAAAGCGGCAAAACGTGGACAATGATGCCCTTGGCCAAAAAGGGCGTATGCGTTTTTTCCTGAATATATTCAGGAAAAAACGCATACGCCCTTTTTGGCCAACCAAGCAACCTGGAAAGGCCAATCAGCGCTCCAAAGAAGTCTCGCTTCCCAGCGGGCAAAAGGGCCATGCGGAAAAAAGTGTCCAAACCAGAAATGCAGGACCGGCCATGGAGAAATGGGAGCCTTGCTACGCTGATGGGTGGGATGTAAATTGCCAACAGCCACTCTGGAGAAGTGTACGGTGTGTTCTGAAACATCTAAAAAACACAGCTTGGAGAGCATAGGGCACTTCCACTCATGGGCGTATAAATTGGGAAAACTAAAAATCAGCAAGACACAGGCACCCCAAAGTTTAGGGCTGCTCTGTTGACAAGAACCCCCACTTCATTACACCTTAAATATCCTAGGAAAGAGAAAAATGGATAAAGAAGTTGGGGTCCTCATGTACAATGGAATATCACTCAGCCATGAAATCAACGTCATAAGGCTAGTAGCAGCACGATGAGTGGATTTAGGTACGACGATTCTAAGTGAAATAAGTCACACAGAAAAAGACACTTATCATAAGATATCACTTCTAGAGGGAATGTAAAAACCGCTACACTTGAACTGAATTACAAAACAGAACAGAGTCACACGTTTAGAAAACACACTATGGCTGCTGAACGGGAAAGGTGAGGTGGGGTGATGCATAAAACAAGGGTTTCAAATTAGCTCAGATACCGTTCCATAAACCCAATATGTAAGAGACAAGACCTATTCCTTTTTCAGTGAACTGGACTCAACACCCCCTATTCACCGCACAAGAATATATCTGACTAGTAAGAATCTTCAAACCTATGTATTGATATCTCTCTGTAAGTGAGTCAAGGGGGTGTAAAGCGGCATAAACACAGCCGTGAAAAGCAGCTAAACCCCATTATAAAAATAAATTACTTTTCAAAACCCGTGAAACAAAGACAGTGAAAGAGAGAGAAATTCTTCCAAAATTCGTTCAGGGGCTGTGATGCAACCTGGATTGACCATATCTAGACCCACAGCTGATTGAGACATAAGGGTGGACACTCTTGGGGCTGAGAGGTTCGGTGAGGTTGGGTGAGCCAACGCAGACCCTTTCAAGTAATACTGCATGGTACCCATCCCATGGGTCCCAAATCTCCAGGTTCAAGGGCATCTTCCTACGTCGAAAACAGGCATGAGAAAGCCAGAAGATGGTACACCGTGTGATCGGGAAAGGTTTCTAAAACGCACCTCATTTCTCATCTCCTTTGCTCGGGTTCGCCATTCCAGCCGATTTACTAGCCATCTCCCTCCTTGGAGAATCAGCACCTTTAACCTCCTGTTCCGTACAGGTTGCAATTTGTCCTGAGGATGAACGGGAAGAGGGGGAACCAATGAGAGACTAGCTCTAGGTGTTGGGACAGGCACAGGTCACTCTATTTTCCCATCAGGAAGAAGAATTAAGCACAAGCTCAGCCTGCCCCCCAGAACCAGAAGAGGGCCTGAAGCAATCCTGCGCTTTTGCGGCCAGCTCCCAAAATAGCGAGTTGAAAAATGGAGCTCAGGGGCACTGCAATTCACAAAACTGCAGAGTTTTAAATGATACCTCTCGTCCACAAATATATTAAGGGAAGGCAACGAAGAGGCTTTGAAAGCAAGGCAGAATTGCAGGAAACAGATTTCAGGAGGTAGATGCGAATCGCCTTGAAAGCACATGAAAAGCGGCAAAACGTGGACAATGATGCCCTTGGCCAAAAAGGGCATATGCGTTTTTTCATGAATATATTCAGGAAAAAACGCATACGCCCTTTTTGGCCAACCAAGCAACCTGGAAAGGCCAATCAGCGCTCCAAAGAAGTCTCGCTTCCCAGCGGGCAAAAGGGCCATGCGGAAAAAAGTGTCCAAACCAGAAATGCAGGACCGGCCATGGAGAAATGGGAGCCTTGCTACGCTGATGGGTGGGATGTAAATTGCCAACAGCCACTCTGGAGAAGTGTACGGTGTGTTCTGAAACATCTAAAAAACACAGCTTGGAGAGCATAGGGCACTTCCACTCATGGGCGTATAAATTGGGAAAACTAAAAATCAGCAAGACACAGGCACCCCAAAGTTTAGGGCTGCTCTGTTGACAAGAACCCCCACTTCATTACACCTTAAATATCCTAGGAAAGAGAAAAATGGATAAAGAAGTTGGGGTCCTCATGTACAATGGAATATCACTCAGCCATGAAATCAACGTCATAAGGCTAGCAGCAGCACGATGAATGGATTTAGGTACGACCATTCTAAGTGAAATAAGTCACTCAGAAAAAGACACTTATCCTAAGATATCACTTCTAGAGGGAATGTAAAAACCGCTACACTTGAACTGAATTACAAAACAGAACAGAGTCACACGTTTAGAAAACACACTATGGCTGCTGGACGGGAAAGGTGAGGTGGGGTGATGCATAAAACAAGGGTTTCAAATTAGCTCAGATACCGTTCCATAAACCCAATATGTAAGAGACAAGACCTATTCCTTTTTCAGTGAACTGGACTCAACACCCCCTATTCACCGCACAAGAATATATCTGACTAGTAAGAATCTTCAAACCTATGTATTGATATCTCTCTGTAAGTGAGTCAAGGGGGTGTAAAGCGGCATAAACACAGCCGTGAAAAGCAGCTAGACCCCATTATAAAAATAAATTACTTTTCAAAACCCGTGAAACAAAGACAGTGAAAGAGAGAGTAATTCTTACAAAATTCGTTCAGGGGCTGTGATGCAACCTGGATTGACCATATCTAGACCCACAGCTGATTGAGACATAAGGGTGGACACTCTTGGGGCTGAGAGGTTCGGTGAGGTTGGGTGAGCCAACGCAGACCCTTTCAAGTAATACTGCATGGTACCCATCCCATGGGTCCCAAATCTCCAGGTTCAAGGGCATCTTCCTACGTCGAAAACAGGCATGAGAAACCCAGAAGATGGTACACCGTGTGATCGGGAAAGGTTTCTAAAACGCACCTCATTTCTCATCTCCTTTGCTCGGGTTCGCCATTCCAGCCGATTTACTAGCCATCTCCCTCCTTGGAGAATCAGCACCTTTAACCTCCTGTTCCGTACAGGTTGCAATTTGTCCTGAGGATGAACGGGAAGAGGGGGAACCAATGAGAGACTAGCTCTAGGTGTTGGGACAGGCACAGGTCACTCTATTTTCCCATCAGGAAGAAGAATTAAGCACAAGCTCAGCCTGCCCCCCAGAACCAGAAGAGGGCCTGAAGCAATCCTGCGCTTTTGCGGCCAGCTCCCAAAAAAGCGAGTTGAAAAATGGAGCTCAGGGGCACTGCAATTCACAAACCTGCAGAGTTTTAAATGATACCTCTCGTCCACAAATATATTAAGGGAAGGCAACGAAGAGGCTTTGAAAGCAAGGCAGAATTGCAGGAAACAGATTTCAGGAGGTAGATTCGAATCGCCTTGAAAGCACATGAAAAGCGGCAAAACGTGGACAATGATGCCCTTGGCCAAAATGGGCGTATGCGTTTTTTCCTGAATATATTCAGGAAAAAACGCATACGCCCATTTTGGCCAACCAAGCAACCTGGAAAGGCCAATCAGCGCTCCAAAGAAGTCTCGCTTCCCAGCGGGCAAAAGGGCCATGCGGAAAAAAGTGTCCAAACCAGAAATGCAGGACCGGCCATGGAGAAATGGGAGCCTTGCTACGCTGATGGGTGGGATGTAAATTGCCAACAGCCACTCTGGAGAAGTGTACGGTGTGTTCTGAAACATCTAAAAAACACAGCTTGGAGAGCATAGGGCACTTCCACTCATGGGCGTATAAATTGGGAAAACTAAAAATCAGCAAGACACAGGCACCCCAAAGTTTAGGGCTGCTCTGTTGACAAGAACCCCCACTTCATTACACCTTAAATATCCTAGGAAAGAGAAAAATGGATAAAGAAGTTGGGGTCCTCATGTACAATGGAATATCACTCAGCCATGAAATCAACGTCATAAGGCTAGTAGCAGCACGATGAGTGGATTTAGGTACGAAGATTCTAAGTGAAATAAGTCACACAGAAAAAGACACTTATCATAAGATATCACTTCTAGAGGGAATGTAAAAACCGCTACACTTGAACTGAATTACAAAACAGAACAGAGTCACACGTTTAGAAAACACACTATGGCTGCTGGACGGGAAAGGTGAGGTGGGGTGATGCATAAAACAAGGGTTTCAAATTAGCTCCGATACCGTTCCTTAAACCCAATATGTAAGAGACAAGACCTATTCCTTTTTCAGTGAACTGGACTCAACACCCCCTATTCACCGCACAAGAATATATCTGACTAGTAAGAATCTTCAAACCTATGTATTGATATCTCTCTGTAAGTGAGTCAAGGGGGTGTAAAGCGGCATAAACACAGCCGTGAAAAGCAGCTAAACCCCATTATAAAAATAAATTACTTTTCAAAACCCGTGAAACAAAGACAGTGAAAGAGAGAGAAATTCTTACAAAATTCGTTCAGGGGCTGTGATGCAACCTGGATTGACCATATCTAGACCCACAGCTGATTGAGACATAAGGGTGGACACTCTTGGGGCTGAGAGGTTCGGTGAGGTTGGGTGAGCCAACGCAGACCCTTTCAAGTAATACTGCATGGTACCCATCCCATGGGTCCCAAATCTCCAGGTTCAAGGGCATCTTCCTACGTTGAAAACAGGCATGAGAAACCCAGAAGATGGTACACCGTGTGATCGGGAAAGGTTTCTAAAACGCACCTCATTTCTCATCTCCTTTGCTCGGGTTCGCCATTCCAGCCGATTTACTAGCCATCTCCCTCCTTGGAGAATCAGCACCTTTAACCTCCTGTTCCGTACAGGTTGCAATTTGTCCTGAGGATGAACGGGAAGAGGGGGAACCAATGAGAGACTAGCTCTAGGTGTTGGGACAGGCACAGGTCACTCTATTTTCCCATCAGGAAGAAGAATTAAGCACAAGCTCAGCCTGCCCCCCAGAACCAGAAGAGGGCCTGAAGCAATCCTGCGCTTTTGCGGCCAGCTCCCAAAAAAGCGAGTTGAAAAATGGAGCTCAGGGGCACTGCAATTCACAAACCTGCAGAGTTTTAAATGATACCTCTCGTCCACAAATATATTAAGGGAAGGCAACGAAGAGGCTTTGAAAGCAAGGCAGAATTGCAGGAAACAGATTTCAGGAGGTAGATTCGAATCGCCTTGAAAGCACATGAAAAGCGGCAAAACGTGGACAATGATGCCCTTGGCCAAAAAGGGCGTATGCGTTTTTTCCTGAATATATTCAGGAAAAAACGCATACGCCCTTTTTGGACAACCAAGCAACCTGGAAAGGCCAATCAGCGCTCCAAAGAAGTCTCGCTTCCCAGCGGGCAAAAGGGCCATGCGGAAAAAAGTGTCCAAACCAGAAATGCAGGACCGGCCATGGAGAAATGGGAGCCTTGCTACGCTGATGGGTGGGATGTAAATTGCCAACAGCCACTCTGGAGAAGTGTACGGTGTGTTCTGAAACATCTAAAAAACACAGCTTGGAGAGCATAGGGCACTTCCACTCATGGGCGTATAAATTGGGAAAACTAAAAATCAGCAAGACACAGGCACCCCAAAGTTTAGGGCTGCTCTGTTGACAAGAACCCCCACTTCATTACACCTTAAATATCCTAGGAAAGAGAAAAATGGATAAAGAAGTTGGGGTCCTCATGTACAATGGAATATCACTCAGCCATGAAATCAACGTCATAAGGCTAGTAGCAGCACGATGAGTGGATTTAGGTACGACGATTCTAAGTGAAATAAGTCACACAGAAAAAGACACTTATCATAAGATATCACTTCTAGAGGGAATGTAAAAACCGCTACACTTGAACTGAATTACAAAACAGAACAGAGTCACACGTTTAGAAAACACACTATGGCTGCTGAACGGGAAAGGTGAGGTGGGGTGATGCATAAAACAAGGGTTTCAAATTAGCTCAGATACCGTTCCATAAACCCAATATGTAAGAGACAAGACCTATTCCTTTTTCAGTGAACTGGACTCAACACCCCCTATTCACCGCACAAGAATATATCTGACTAGTAAGAATCTTCAAACCTATGTATTGATATCTCTCTGTAAGTGAGTCAAGGGGGTGTAAAGCGGCATAAACACAGCCGTGAAAAGCAGCTAAACCCCATTATAAAAATAAATTACTTTTCAAAACCCGTGAAGCAAAGACAGTGAAAGAGAGAGAAATTCTTCCAAAATTCGTTCAGGGGCTGTGATGCAACCTGGATTGACCATATCTAGACCCACAGCTGATTGAGACATAAGGGTGGACACTCTTGGGGCTGAGAGGTTCGGTGAGGTTGGGTGAGCCAACGCAGACCCTTTCAAGTAATACTGCATGGTACCCATCCCATGGGTCCCAAATCTCCAGGTTCAAGGGCATCTTCCTACGTCGAAAACAGGCATGAGAAACCCAGAAGATGGTACACCGTGTGATCGGGAAAGGTTTCTAAAACGCACCTCATTTCTCATCTCCTTTGCTCGGGTTCGCCATTCCAGCCGATTTACTAGCCATCTCCCTCCTTGGAGAATCAGCACCTTTACCCTCCTGTTCCGTACAGGTTGCAATTTGTCCTGAGGATGAACGGGAAGAGGGGGAACCAATGAGAGACTAGCTCTAGGTGTTGGGACAGGCACAGGTCACTCTATTTTCCCATCAGGAAGAAGAATTAAGCACAAGCTCAGCCTGCCCCCCAGAACCAGAAGAGGGCCTGAAGCAATCCTGCGCTTTTGCGGCCAGCTCCCAAAAAAGCGAGTTGAAAAATGGAGCTCAGGGGCACTGCAATTCACAAACCTGCAGAGTTTTAAATGATACCTCTCGTCCACAAATATATTAAGGGAAGGCAACGAAGAGGCTTTGAAAGCAAGGCAGAATTGCAGGAAACAGATTTCAGGAGGTAGATTCGAATCGCCTTGAAAGCACATGAAAAGCGGCAAAACGTGGACAATGATGCCCTTGGCCAAAAAGGGCGTATGCGTTTTTTCCTGAATATATTAAGGAAAAAACGCATACGCCCTTTTTGGCCAACCAAGCAACCTGGAAAGGCCAATCAGCGCTCCAAAGAAGTCTCGCTTCCCAGCGGGCAAAAGGGCCATGCGGAAAAAAGTGTCCAAACCAGAAATGCAGGACCGGCCATGGAGAAATGGGAGCCTTGCTACGCTGATGGGTGGGATGTAAATTGCCAACAGCCACTCTGGAGAAGTGTACGGTGTGTTCTGAAACATCTAAAAAACACAGCTTGGAGAGCATAGGGCACTTCCACTCATGGGCGTATAAATTGGGAAAACTAAAAATCAGCAAGACACAGGCACCCCAAAGTTTAGGGCTGCTCTGTTGACAAGAACCCCCACTTCATTACACCTTAAATATCCTAGGAAAGAGAAAAATGGATAAAGAAGTTGGGGTCCTCATGTACAATGGAATATCACTCAGCCATGAAATCCACGTCATAAGGCTAGTAGCAGCACGATGAGTGGATTTAGGTACGACGATTCTAAGTGAAATAAGTCACACAGAAAAAGACACTTATCATAAGATATCACTTCTAGAGGGAATGTAAAAACCGCTACACTTGAACTGAATTACAAAACAGAACAGAGTCACACGTTTAGGAAACACACTATGGCTGCTGAACGGGAAAGGTGAGGTGGGGTGATGCATAAAACAAGGGTTTCAAATTATCTCTGATACCGTTCCATAAACCCAATATGTAAGAGACAAGACCTATTCCTTTTTCAGTGAACTGGACTCAACACCCCCTATTCACCGCACAAGAATATATCTGACTAGTAAGAATCTTCAAACCTATGTATTGATATCTCTCTGTAAGTGAGTCAAGGGGGTGTAAAGCGGCATAAACACAGCCGTGAAAAGCAGCTAAACCCCATTATAAAAATAAATTACTTTTCAAAACCCGTGAAACAAAGACAGTGAAAGAGAGAGAAATTCTTACAAAATTCGTTCAGGGGCTGTGATGCAACCTGGATTGACCATATCTAGACCCACAGCTGATTGAGACATAAGGGTGGACACTCTTGGGGCTGAGACGTTCGGTATGGTTGGGTGAGCCAACGCAGACCCTTTCAAGTAATACTGCATGGTACCCATCCCATGGGTCCCAAATCTCCAGGTTCAAGGGCATCTTCCTACGTCGAAAACAGGCATGAGAAACCCAGAAGATGGTACACCGTGTGATCGGGAAAGGTTTCTAAAACGCACCTCATTTCTCATCTCCTTTGCTCGGGTTCGCCATTCCAGCCGATTTACTAGCCATCTCCCTCCTTGGAGAATCAGCACCTTTACCCTCCTGTTCCGTACAGGTTGCAATTTGTCCTGAGGATGAAGGGGAAGAGGGGGAACCAATGAGAGACTAGCTCTAGGTGTTGGGACAGGCACAGGTCACTCTATTTTCCCATCAGGAAGAAGAATTAAGCACAAGCTCAGCCTGCCCCCCAGAACCAGGAGAGGGCCTGAAGCAATCCTGCGCTTTTGCGGTCAGCTCCCAAAAAAGCGAGTTGAAAAATGGAGCTCAGGGGCACTGCAATTCACAAACCTGCAGAGTTTTAAATGATACCTCTCGTCCACAAATATATTAAGGGAAGGCAACGAAGAGGCTTTGAAAGCAAGGCAGAATTGCAGGAAACAGATTTCAGGAGGTAGATTCGAATCGCCTTGAAAGCACATGAAAAGAGGCAGAAAGTGGACTATGATGCCCTTGGCCAAAAAGGGCGTATGCGTTTTTTCCTGAATATATTCAGGAAAAAACGCATACGCCCTTTTTGGCCAACCAAGCAACCTGGAAAGTCCAATCAGCGCTCCAAAGAAGTCTCGCTTCCCAGCGGGCAAAAGGGCCATGCGGAAAAAAGTGTCCAAACCAGAAATGCAGGACCGGCCATGGAGAAATGGGAGCCTTGCTACGCTGATGGGTGGGATGTAAATTGCCAACAGCCACTCTGGAGAAGTGTACGGTGTGTTCTGAAACATCTAAAAAACACAGCTTGGAGAGAATAGGGCACTTCCACTCATGGGCGTATAAATTGGGAAAACTAAAAATCAGCAAGACACAGGCACCCCAAAGTTTAGGGCTGCTCTGTTGACAAGAACCCCCACTTCATTACACCTTAAATATCCTAGGAAAGAAAAAAGTGGATAAAGAAGTTGTGGTCCTCATGTACAATGGAATATCTCTCAGCCATGAAATCAACGTCATAAGGCTAGTAGCAGCACGATGAGTGGATTTAGGTACGACGATTCTAAGTGAAATAAGTCACACAGAAAAAGACACTTATCATAAGATATCACTTCTAGAGGGAATGTAAAAACCGCTACACTTGAACTGAATTACAAAACAGAACAGAGTCACACGTTTAGGAAACACACTACGGCTGCTGAACGGGAAAGGTGAGGTGGGGTGATGCATAAAACAAGGGTTTCAAATTAGCTCAGATACCGTTCCATAAACCCAATATGTAAGAGACAAGACCTATTCCTTTTTCAGTGAACTGGACTCAACACCCCCTATTCACCGCACAAGAATATATCTGACTAGGAAGAATCTTCAAACCTATGTATTGATATCTCTCTGTAAGTGAGTCAAGGGGGTGTAAAGCGGGATAAACACAGCCGTGAAAAGCAGCTAAACCCCATTATAAAAATAAATTACTTTTCAAAACCCGTGAAACAAAGACAGTGAAAGAGAGAGAAATTCTTACAAAATTCGTTCAGGGGCTGTGATGCAACCTGGATTGACCATATCTAGACCCACAGCTGATTGAGACATAAGGGTGGACACTCTTGGGGCTGAGAGGTTCGGTGAGGTTGGGTGAGCCAACGCAGACCCTTTCAAGTAGTACTGCATGGTACCATTCCCATGGGTCCCAAATCTCCAGGTTCAAGGGCATCTTCCTACGTCGAAAACAGGCATGAGAAACCCAGAAGATGGTACACCATGTGATCGGGAAAGGTTTCTAAATCGCACCTCATTTCTCATCTCCTTTGCTCGGGTTCGCCATTCCAGCCGATTTACTAGCCATCTCCCTCCTTGGAGAATCAGCACCTTTACCCTCCTGTTCCGTACAGGTTGCAATTTGTCCTGAGGATGAACGGGAAGAGGGGGAACCAATGAGAGACAAGCTCCAGGGGTTGGGACAGGCACAGGTCACTCTATTTTCCCATCAGGAAGAAGAATTAAGCACAAGCTCAGCCTGCCCCCCAGAACCAGAAGAGGGCCTGAAGCAATCCTGCGCTTTTGCGGCCAGCTCCCAAAAAAGCGAGTTGAAAAATGGAGCTCAGGGGCACTGCAATTCACAAACCTGCAGAGCTTTAAATGATACCTCTCGTCCACAAATATATTAAGGGAAGGCAACGAAGAGGCTTTGAAGGCAAGGCAGAATTGCAGGAAACAGATTTCAGGAGGTAGATTCGAATCGCCTTGAAAGCACATGAAAAGCGGCAAAACGTGGACAATGATGCCCTTGGCCAAAAAGGGCGTATGCGTTTTTTCCTGAATATATTCAGGAAAAAACGCATACGCCCTTTTTGGCCAACCAAGCAACCTGGAAAGGCCAATCAGCGCTCCAAAGAAGTCTCGCTTCCCAGCGGGCAAAAGGGCCATGCGGAAAAAAGTGTCCAAACCAGAAATGCAGGACCGGCCATGGAGAAATGGGAGCCTTGCTACACTGATGGGTGGGATGTAAATTGCCAACAGCCACTCTGGAGAAGTGTACGGTGTGTTCTGAAACATCTAAAAAACACAGCTTGGAGAGCATAGGGCACTTCCACTCATGGGCGTATAAATTGGGAAAACTAAAAATCAGCAAGACACAGGCACCCCAAAGTTTAGGGCTGCTCTGTTGACAAGAACCCCCACTTCATTACACCTTAAATATCCTAGGAAAGAGAAAAATGGATAAAGAAGTTGTGGTCCTCATGTACAATGGAATATCACTCAGCCATGAAATCAACGTCATAAGGCTAGTAGCAGCACGATGAGTGGATTTAGGTACGACGATTCTAAGTGAAATAAGTCACACAGAAAAAGACACTTATCATAAGATATCACTTCTAGAGGGAATGTAAAAACCGCTACACTTGAACTGAATTACAAAACAGAACAGAGTCACATGTTTAGAAAACACACTATGGCTGCTGAACGGGAAAGGTGAGGTGGGGTGATGCATAAAACAAGGGATTCAAATTAGCTCAGATACCGTTCCATAAACCCAATATGTAAGAGACAAGACCTATTCCTTTTTCAGTGAACTGGACTCAACACCCCCTATTCACCGCACAAGAATATATCTGACTAGTAAGAATCTTCAAACCTATGTATTGATATCTCTCTGTAAGTGAGTCAAGGGGGTGTAAAGCGGCATAAACACAGCCGTGAAAAGCAGCTAAACCCCATTATAAAAATAAATTACTTTTCAAAACCCGTGAAACAAAGACAGTGAAAGAGAGAGAAATTCTTACAAAATTCGTTCAGGGGCTGTGATGCAACCTGGATTGACCATATCTAGACCCACAGCTGATTGAGACATAAGGGTGGACACTCTTGGGGCTGAGAGGTTCGGTGAGGTTGGGTGAGCCAACGCAGACCCTTTCAAGTAATACTGCATGGTACCCATCCCATGGGTCCCAAATCTCCAGGTTCAAGGGCATCTTCCTACGTCGAAAACAGGCATGAGAAACCCAGAAGATGGTACACCGTGTGATCGGGAAAGGTTTCTAAAACGCACCTCATTTCTCATCTCCTTTGCTCGGGTTCGCCATTCCAGCCGATTTACTAGCCATCTCCCTCCTTGGAGAATCAGCACCTTTAACCTCCTGTTCCGTACAGGTTGCAATTTGTCCTGAGGATGAACGGGAAGAGGGGGAACCAATGAGAGACTAGCTCTAGGTGTTGGGACAGGCACAGGTCACTCTATTTTCCCATCAGGAAGAAGAATTAAGCACAAGCTCAGCCTGCCCCCCAGAACCAGAAGAGGGTCTGAAGCAATCCTGCGCTTTTGCGGCCAGCTCCCAAAAAAGCGAGTTGAAAAATGGAGCTCAGGGGCACTGCAATTCACAAACCTGCAGAGTTTTAAATGATACCTCTCGTCCACAAATATATTAAGGGAAGGCAACGAAGAGGCTTTGAAAGCAAGGCAGAATTGCAGGAAACAGATTTCAGGAGGTAGATTCGAATCGCCTTGAAAGCACATGAAAAGCGGCAAAACGTGGACAATGATGCCCTTGGCCAAAAAGGGCGTATGCGTTTTTTCCTGAATATATTCAGGAAAAAACGCATACGCCCTTTTTGGCCAACCAAGCAACCTGGAAAGGCCAATCAGCGCTCCAAAGAAGTCTCGCTTCCCAGCGGGCAAAAGGGCCATGCGGAAAAAAGTGTCCAAACCAGAAATGCAGGACCGGCCATGGAGAAATGGGAGCCTTGCTACGCTGATGGGTGGGATGTAAATTGCCAACAGCCACTCTGGAGAAGTGTATGGTGTGTTCTGAAACATCTAAAAAACACAGCTTGGAGAGCATAGGGCACTTCCACTCATGGGCGTATAAATTGGGAAAACTAAACATCAGCAAGACACAGGCACCCCAAAGTTTAGGGCTGCTCTGTTGACAAGAACCCCCACTTCATTACACCTTAAATATCCTAGGAAAGAGAAAAATGGATAAAGAAGTTGGGGTCCTCATGTACAATGGAATATCACTCAGCCATGAAATCAACGTCATAAGGCTAGTAGCAGCACGATGAGTGGATTTAGGTACGACGATTCTAAGTGAAATAAGTCACACAGAAAAAGACACTTATCATAAGATATCACTTCTAGAGGGAATGTAAAAACCGCTACACTTGAACTGAATTACAAAACAGAACAGAGTCACACGTTTAGGAAACACACTACGGCTGCTGAACGGGAAAGGTGAGGTGGGGTGATGCATAAAACAAGGGTTTCAAATTAGCTCAGATACCGTTCCATAAACCCAATATGTAAGAGACAAGACCTATTCCTTTTTCAGTGAACTGGACTCAACACCCCCTATTCACCGCACAAGAATATATCTGACTAGGAAGAATCTTCAAACCTATGTATTGATATCTCTCTGTAAGTGAGTCAAGGGGGTGTAAAGCGGGATAAACACAGCCGTGAAAAGCAGCTAAACCCCATTATAAAAATAAATTACTTTTCAAAACCCGTGAAACAAAGACAGTGAAAGAGAGAGAAATTCTTACAAAATTCGTTCAGGGGCTGTGATGCAACCTGGATTGACCATATCTAGACCCACAGCTGATTGAGACATAAGGGTGGACACTCTTGGGGCTGAGAGGTTCGGTGAGGTTGGGTGAGCCAACGCAGACCCTTTCAAGTAGTACTGCATGGTACCATTCCCATGGGTCCCAAATCTCCAGGTTCAAGGGCATCTTCCTACGTCGAAAACAGGCATGAGAAACCCAGAAGATGGTACACCATGTGATCGGGAAAGGTTTCTAAATCGCACCTCATTTCTCATCTCCTTTGCTCGGGTTCGCCATTCCAGCCGATTTACTAGCCATCTCCCTCCTTGGAGAATCAGCACCTTTACCCTCCTGTTCCGTACAGGTTGCAATTTGTCCTGAGGATGAACGGGAAGAGGGGGAACCAATGAGAGACAAGCTCCAGGGGTTGGGACAGGCACAGGTCACTCTATTTTCCCATCAGGAAGAAGAATTAAGCACAAGCTCAGCCTGCCCCCCAGAACCAGAAGAGGGCCTGAAGCAATCCTGCGCTTTTGCGGCCAGCTCCCAAAAAAGCGAGTTGAAAAATGGAGCTCAGGGGCACTGCAATTCACAAACCTGCAGAGCTTTAAATGATACCTCTCGTCCACAAATATATTAAGGGAAGGCAACGAAGAGGCTTTGAAGGCAAGGCAGAATTGCAGGAAACAGATTTCAGGAGGTAGATTCGAATCGCCTTGAAAGCACATGAAAAGCGGCAAAACGTGGACAATGATGCCCTTGGCCAAAAAGGGCGTATGCGTTTTTTCCTGAATATATTCAGGAAAAAACGCATACGCCCTTTTTGGCCAACCAAGCAACCTGGAAAGGCCAATCAGCGCTCCAAAGAAGTCTCGCTTCCCAGCGGGCAAAAGGGCCATGCGGAAAAAAGTGTCCAAACCAGAAATGCAGGACCGGCCATGGAGAAATGGGAGCCTTGCTACACTGATGGGTGGGATGTAAATTGCCAACAGCCACTCTGGAGAAGTGTACGGTGTGTTCTGAAACATCTAAAAAACACAGCTTGGAGAGCATAGGGCACTTCCACTCATGGGCGTATAAATTGGGAAAACTAAAAATCAGCAAGACACAGGCACCCCAAAGTTTAGGGCTGCTCTGTTGACAAGAACCCCCACTTCATTACACCTTAAATATCCTAGGAAAGAGAAAAATGGATAAAGAAGTTGTGGTCCTCATGTACAATGGAATATCACTCAGCCATGAAATCAACGTCATAAGGCTAGTAGCAGCACGATGAGTGGATTTAGGTACGACGATTCTAAGTGAAATAAGTCACACAGAAAAAGACACTTATCATAAGATATCACTTCTAGAGGGAATGTAAAAACCGCTACACTTGAACTGAATTACAAAACAGAACAGAGTCACACGTTTAGAAAACACACTATGGCTGCTGAACGGGAAAGGTGAGGTGGGGTGATGCATAAAACAAGGGATTCAAATTAGCTCAGATACCGTTCCATAAACCCAATATGTAAGAGACAAGACCTATTCCTTTTTCAGTGAACTGGACTCAACACCCCCTATTCACCGCACAAGAATATATCTGACTAGTAAGAATCTTCAAACCTATGTATTGATATCTCTCTGTAAGTGAGTCAAGGGGGTGTAAAGCGGCATAAACACAGCCGTGAAAAGCAGCTAAACCCCATTATAAAAATAAATTACTTTTCAAAACCCGTGAAACAAAGACAGTGAAAGAGAGAGAAATTCTTACAAAATTCGTTCAGGGGCTGTGATGCAACCTGGATTGACCATATCTAGACCCACAGCTGATTGAGACATAAGGGTGGACACTCTTGGGGCTGAGAGGTTCGGTGAGGTTGGGTGAGCCAACGCAGACCCTTTCAAGTAATACTGCATGGTACCCATCCCATGGGTCCCAAATCTCCAGGTTCAAGGGCATCTTCCTACGTCGAAAACAGGCATGAGAAACCCAGAAGATGGTACACCGTGTGATCGGGAAAGGTTTCTAAAACGCACCTCATTTCTCATCTCCTTTGCTCGGGTTCGCCATTCCAGCCGATTTACTAGCCATCTCCCTCCTTGGAGAATCAGCACCTTTAACCTCCTGTTCCGTACAGGTTGCAATTTGTCCTGAGGATGAACGGGAAGAGGGGGAACCAATGAGAGACTAGCTCTAGGTGTTGAGACAGGCACAGGTCACTCTATTTTCCCATCAGGAAGAAGAATTAAGCACAAGCTCAGCCTGCCCCCCAGAACCAGAAGAGGGCCTGAAGCAATCCTGCGCTTTTGCGGCCAGCTCCCAAAAAAGCGAGTTGAAAAATGGAGCTCAGGGGCACTGCAATTCACAAACCTGCAGAGTTTTAAATGATACCTCTCGTCCACAAATATATTAAGGGAAGGCAACGAAGAGGCTTTGAAAGCAAGGCAGAATTGCAGGAAACAGATTTCAGGAGGTAGATTCGAATCGCCTTGAAAGCACATGAAAAGCGGCAAAACGTGGACAATGATGCCCTTGGCCAAAAAGGGCGTATGCGTTTTTTCCTGAATATATTCAGGAAAAAACGCATACGCCCTTTTTGGCCAACCAAGCAACCTGGAAAGGCCAATCAGCGCTCCAAAGAAGTCTCGCTTCCCAGCGGGCAAAAGGGCCATGCGGAAAAAAGTGTCCAAACCAGAAATGCAGGACCGGCCATGGAGAAATGGGAGCCTTGCTACGCTGATGGGTGGGATGTAAATTGCAAACAGCCACTCTGGAGAAGTGTACGGTGTGTTCGGAAACATCTAAAAAACACAGCTTGGAGAGCATAGGGCACTTCCACTCATGGGCGTATAAATTGGGAAAACTAAAAATCAGCAAGACACAGGCACCCCAAAGTTTAGGGCTGCTCTGTTGACAAGAACCCCCACTTCATTACACCTTAAATATCCTAGGAAAGAGAAAAATGGATAAAGAAGTTGGGGTCCTCATGTACAATGGAATATCACTCAGCCATGAAATCAACGTCATAAGGCTAGTAGCAGCACGATGAGTGGATTTAGGTACGACGATTCTAAGTGAAATAAGTCACACAGAAAAAGACACTTATCATAAGATATCACTTCTAGAGGGAATGTAAAAACCGCTACACTTGAACTGAATTACAAAACAGAACAGAGTCACACGTTTAGGAAACACACTACGGCTGCTGAACGGGAAAGGTGAGGTGGGGTGATGCATAAAACAAGGGTTTCAAATTAGCTCAGATACCGTTCCATAAACCCAATATGTAAGAGACAAGACCTATTCCTTTTTCAGTGAACTGGACTCAACACCCCCTATTCACCGCAGAAGAATATATCTGACTAGTAAGAATCTTCAAACCTATGTATTGATATCTCTCTGTAAGTGAGTCAAGGGGGTGTAAAGCGGCATAAACACAGCCGTGAAAAGCAGCTAAACCCCATTATAAAAATAAATTACTTTTCAAAACCCGTGAAACAAAGACAGTGAAAGAGAGAGAAATTCTTACAAAATTCGTTCAGGGGCTGTGATGCAACCTGGATTGACCATATCTAGACCCACAGCTGATTGAGACATAAGGGTGGACACTCTTGGGGCTGAGAGGTTCGGTGAGGTTGGGTGAGCCAACGCAGACCCTTTCAAGTAATACTGCATGGTACCCATCCCATGGGTCCCAAATCTCCAGGTTCAAGGGCATCTTCCTACGTCGAAAACAGGCATGAGAAACCCAGAAGATGGTACACCGTGTGATCAGGAAAGGTTTCTAAAACGCACCTCATTTCTCATCTCCTTTGCTTGGGTTCGCCATTCCAGCCGATTTACTAGCCATCTCCCTCCTTGGAGAATCAGCACCTTTAACCTCCTGTTCCGTACAGGTTGCAATTTGTCCTGAGGATGAACGGGAAGAGGGGGAACCAATGAGAGACTAGCTCTAGGTGTTGGGACAGGCACAGGTCACTCTATTTTCCCATCAGGAAGAAGAATTAAGCACAAGCTCAGCCTGCCCCCCAGAACCAGAAGAGGGCCTGAAGCAATCCTGCGCTTTTGCGGCCAGCTCCCAAAAAAGCGAGTTGAAAAATGGAGCTCAGGGGCACTGCAATTCACAAACCTGCAGAGTTTTAAATGATACCTCTCGTCCACAAATATATTAAGGGAAGGCAACGAAGAGGCTTTGAAAGCAAGGCAGAATTGCAGGAAACAGATTTCAGGAGGTAGATTCGAATCGCCTTGAAAGCACATGAAAAGCGGCAAAACGTGGACAATGATGCCCTTGGCCAAAAAGGGCGTATGCGTTTTTTCCTGAATATATTCAGGAAAAAACGCATACGCCCTTTTTGGCCAACCAAGCAACCTGGAAAGGCCAATCAGCGCTCCAAAGAAGTCTCGCTTCCCAGCGGGCAAAAGGGCCATGCGGAAAAAAGTGTCCAAACCAGAAATGCAGGACCGGCCATGGAGAAATGGGAGCCTTGCTACGCTGATGGGTGGGATGTAAATTGCCAACAGCCACTCTGGAGAAGTGTACGGTGTGTTCTGAAACATCTAAAAAACACAGCTTGGAGAGCATAGGGCACTTCCACTCATGGGCGTATAAATTGGGAAAACTAAAAATCAGCAAGACACAGGCACCCCAAAGTTTAGGGCTGCTCTGTTGACAAGAACCCCCACTTCATTACACCTTAAATATCCTAGGAAAGAGAAAAATGGATAAAGAAGTTGGGGTCCTCATGTACAATGGAATATCACTCAGCCATGAAATCAACGTCATAAGGCTAGTAGCAGCACGATGAGTGGATTTAGGTACGACGATTCTAAGTGAAATAAGTCACACAGAAAAAGACACTTATCATAAGATATCACTTCTAGAGGGAATGTAAAAACCGCTACACTTGAACTGAATTACAAAACAGAACAGAGTCACACGTTTAGGAAACACACTACGGCTGCTGAACGGGAAAGGTGAGGTGGGGTGATGCATAAAACAAGGGTTTCAAATTAGCTCAGATACCGTTCCATAAACCCAATATGTAAGAGACAAGACCTATTCCTTTTTCAGTGAACTGGACTCAACACCCCCTATTCACCGCACAAGAATATATCTGACTAAAAAAAAAAATAAAAAAAAAAAAAAAAAAAAAAAAAAAAAAAAGAATATATCTGACTAGTAAGAATCTTCAAACCTATGTATTGATATCTCTCTGTAAGTGAGTCAAGGGGGTGTAAAGCGGCATAAACACAGCCGTGAAAAGCAGCTAAACCCCATTATAAAAATAAATTACTTTTCAAAACCCGTGAAACAAAGACAGTGAAAGAGAGAGAAATTCTTACAAAATTCGTTCAGGGGCTGTGATGCAACCTGGATTGACCATATCTAGACCCACAGCTGATTGAGACATAAGGGTGGACACTCTTGGGGCTGAGAGGTTCGGTGAGGTTGGGTGAGCCAACGCAGACCCTTTCAAGTAATACTGCATGGTACCCATCCCATGGGTCCCAAATCTCCAGGTTCAAGGGCATCTTCCTACGTCGAAAACAGGCATGAGAAACCCAGAAGATGGTACACCGTGTGATCGGGAAAGGTTTCTAAAACGCACCTCATTTCTCATCTCCTTTGCTCGGGTTCGCCATTCCAGCCGATTTACTAGCCATCTCCCTCCTTGGAGAATCAGCACCTTTACCCTCCTGTTCCGTACAGGTTGCAATTAGTCCTGAGGATGAACGGGAAGAGGGGGAACCAATGAGAGACAAGCTCCAGGGGTTGGGACAGGCACAGGTCACTCTATTTTCCCATCAGGAAGAAGAATTAAGCACAAGCTCAGCCTGCCCCCCAGAACCAGAAGAGGGCCTGAAGCAATCCTGCGCTTTTGCGGCCAGCTCCCAAAAAAGCGAGTTGAAAAATGGAGCTCAGGGGCACTGCAATTCACAAACCTGCAGAGTTTTAAATGATACCTCTTGTCCACAAATATATTAAGGGAAGGCAACGAAGAGGCCTTGAAAGCAAGGCAGAATTGCAGGAAACAGATTTCAGGAGGTAGATTCGAATCACCTTGAAAGCACATGAAAAGCGGCAAAACGTGGACAATGATGCCCTTGGCCAAAATGGGCGTATGCGTTTTTTCCTGAATATATTCAGGAAAAAACGCATACGCCCTTTTTGGCCAACCAAGCAACCTGGAAAGGCCAATCAGCGCTCCAAAGAAGTCTCGCTTCCCAGCGGGCAAAAGGGCCATGCGGAAAAAAGTGTCCAAACCAGAAATGCAGGACCGGCCATGGAGAAATGGGAGCCTTGCTACGCTGATGGGTGGGATGTAAATTGCCAACAGCCACTCTGGAGAAGTGTACGGTGTGTTCGGAAACATCTAAAAAACACAGCTTGGAGACCATAGGGCACTTCCACTCATGGGCGTATAAATTGGGAAAACTAAAAATCAGCAAGACACAGGCACCCCAAAGTTTAGGGCTGCTCTGTTGACAAGAACCCCCACTTCATTACACCTTCAATATCCTAGGAAGGAGAAAAATGGATAAAGAAGTTGGGGTCCTCATGTACAATGGAATATCACTCAGCCATGAAATCAACGTCATAAGGCTAGTAGCAGCACGATGAGTGGATTTAGGTACGACGATTCTAAGTGAAATAAGTCACACAGAAAAAGACACTTATCATAAGATATCACTTCTAGAGGGAATGTAAAAACCGCTACACTTGAACTGAATTACAAAACAGAACAGAGTCACACGTTTAGGAAACACACTACGGCTGCTGAACGGGAAAGGTGAGGTGGGGTGATGCATAAAACAAGGGTTTCAAATTAGCTCAGATACCGTTCCATAAACCCAATATGTAAGAGACAAGACCTATTCCTTGCTCAGTGAACTGGACTCAACACCCCCTATTCACCGCACAAGAATATATCTGACTAGTAAGAATCTTCAAACCTATGTATTGATATCTCTCTGTAAGTGAGTCAAGGGGGTGTAAAGCGGCATAAACACAGCCGTGAAAAGCAGCTAAACCCCATTATAAAAATAAATTACTTTTCAAAACCCGTGAAACAAAGACAGTGAAAGAGAGAGAAATTCTTCCAAAATTCGTTCAGGGGCTGTGATGCAACCTGGATTGACCATATCTAGACCCACAGCTGATTGAGACATAAGGGTGGACACTCTTGGGGCTGAGAGGTTCGGTGAGGTTGGGTGAGCCAACGCAGACCCTTTCAAGTAATACTGCATGGTACCCATCCCATGGGTCCCAAATCTCCAGGTTCAAGGGCATCTTCCTACGTCGAAAACAGGCATGAGAAACCCAGAAGATGGTACACCGTGTGATCGGGAAAGGTTTCTAAAACGCACCTCATTTCTCATCTCCTTCGCTCGGGTTCGCCATTCCAGCCGATTTACTAGCCATCTCCCTCCTTGGAGAATCAGCACCTTTAACCTCCTGTTCCGTACAGGTTGCAATTTGTCCTGAGGATGAACGGGAAGAGGGGGAACCAATGAGAGACTAGCTCTAGGTGTTGAGACAGGCACAGGTCACTCTATTTTCCCATCAGGAAGAAGAATTAAGCACAAGCTCAGCCTGCCCCCCAGAACCAGAAGAGGGCCTGAAGCAATCCTGCGCTTTTGCGGCCAGCTCCCAAAAAAGCGAGTTGAAAAATGGAGCTCAGGGGCACTGCAATTCACAAACCTGCAGAGTTTTAAATGATACCTCTCGTCCACAAATATATTAAGGGAAGGCAACGAAGAGGCTTTGAAAGCAAGGCAGAATTGCAGGAAACAGATTTCAGGAGGTAGATTCGAATCGCCTTGAAAGCACATGAAAAGCGGCAAAACGTGGACAATGATGCCCTTGGCCAAAAAGGGCGTATGCGTTTTTTCCTGAATATATTCAGGAAAAAACGCATACGCCCTTTTTGGCCAACCAAGCAACCTGGAAAGGCCAATCAGCGCTCCAAAGAAGTCTCGCTTCCCAGCGGGCAAAAGGGCCATGCGGAAAACAGTGTCCAAACCAGAAATGCAGGACCGGCCATGGAGAAATGGGAGCCTTGCTACGCTGATGGGTGGGATGTAAATTGCCAACAGCCACTCTGGAGAAGTGTACGGTGTGTTCGGAAACATCTAAAAAACACAGCTTGGAGAGCATAGGGCACATCCACTCATGGGCGTATAAATTGGGAAAACTAAAAATCAGCAAGACACAGGCACCCCAAAGTTTAGGGCTGCTCTGTTGACAAGAACCCCCACTTCATTACACCTTCAATATCCTAGGAAGGAGAAAAATGGATAAAGAAGTTGGGGTCCTCATGTACAATGGAATATCACTCAGCCATGAAATCAACGTCATAAGGCTAGTAGCAGCACGATGAGTGGATTTAGGTACGACGATTCTAAGTGAAATAAGTCACACAGAAAAAGACACTTATCATAAGATATCACTTCTAGAGGGAATGTAAAAACCGCTACACTTGAACTGAATTACAAAACAGAACAGAGTCACACGTTTAGGAAACACACTACGGCTGCTGAACGGGAAAGGTGAGGTGGGGTGATGCATAAAACAAGGGTTTCAAATTAGCTCAGATACCGTTCCATAAACCCAATATGTAAGAGACAAGACCTATTCCTTGCTCAGTGAACTGGACTCAACACCCCCTATTCACCGCACAAGAATATATCTGACTAGTAAGAATCTTCAAACCTATGTATTGATATCTCTCTGTAAGTGAGTCAAGGGGGTGTAAAGCGGCATAAACACAGCCGTGAAAAGCAGCTAAACCCCATTATAAAAATAAATTACTTTTCAAAACCCGTGAAACAAAGACAGTGAAAGAGAGAGAAATTCTTCCAAAATTCGTTCAGGGGCTGTGATGCAACCTGGATTGACCATATCTAGACCCACAGCTGATTGAGACATAAGGGTGGACACTCTTGGGGCTGAGAGGTTCGGTGAGGTTGGGTGAGCCAACGCAGACCCTTTCAAGTAATACTGCATGGTACCCATCCCATGGGTCCCAAATCTCCAGGTTCAAGGGCATCTTCCTACGTCGAAAACAGGCATGAGAAACCCAGAAGATGGTACACCGTGTGATCGGGAAAGGTTTCTAAAACGCACCTCATTTCTCATCTCCTTCGCTCGGGTTCGCCATTCCAGCCGATTTACTAGCCATCTCCCTCCTTGGAGAATCAGCACCTTTAACCTCCTGTTCCGTACAGGTTGCAATTTGTCCTGAGGATGAACGGGAAGAGGGGGAACCAATGAGAGACTAGCTCTAGGTGTTGAGACAGGCACAGGTCACTCTATTTTCCCATCAGGAAGAAGAATTAAGCACAAGCTCAGCCTGCCCCCCAGAACCAGAAGAGGGCCTGAAGCAATCCTGCGCTTTTGCGGCCAGCTCCCAAAAAAGCGAGTTGAAAAATGGAGCTCAGGGGCACTGCAATTCACAAACCTGCAGAGTTTTAAATGATACCTCTCGTCCACAAATATATTAAGGGAAGGCAACGAAGAGGCTTTGAAAGCAAGGCAGAATTGCAGGAAACAGATTTCAGGAGGTAGATTCGAATCGCCTTGAAAGCACATGAAAAGCGGCAAAACGTGGACAATGATGCCCTTGGCCAAAAAGGGCGTATGCGTTTTTTCCTGAATATATTCAGGAAAAAACGCATACGCCCTTTTTGGCCAACCAAGCAACCTGGAAAGGCCAATCAGCGCTCCAAAGAAGTCTCGCTTCCCAGCGGGCAAAAGGGCCATGCGGAAAAAAGTGTCCAAACCAGAAATGCAGGACCGGCCATGGAGAAATGGGAGCCTTGCTACGCTGATGGGTGGGATGTAAATTGCCAACAGCCACTCTGGAGAAGTGTACGGTGTGTTCTGAAACATCTAAAAAACACAGCTTGGAGAGCATAGGGCACTTCCACTCATGGGCGTATAAATTGGGAAAACTAAAAATCAGCAAGACACAGGCACCCCAAAGTTTAGGGCTGCTCTGTTGACAAGAACCCCCACTTCATTACACCTTAAATATGCTAGGAAAGAGAAAAATGGATAAAGAAGTTGGGGTCCTCATGTACAATGGAATATCACTCAGCCATGAAATCAACGTCATAAGGCTAGTAGCAGCACGATGAGTGGATTTAGGTACGACGATTCTAAGTGAAATAAGTCACACAGAAAAAGACACTTATCATAAGATGTCACTTCTAGAGGGAATGTAAAAACCGCTACACTTGAACTGAATTACAAAACAGAACAGAGTCACACGTTTAGGAAACACACTACGGCTGCTGAACGGGAAAGGTGAGGTGGGGTGATGCATAAAACAAGGGTTTCAAATTAGCTCAGATACCGTTCCATAAACCCAATATGTAAGAGACAAGACCTATTCCTTTTTCAGTGAACTGGACTCAACACCCCCTATTCACCGCACAAGAATATATCTGACTAGTAAGAATCTTCAAACCTATGTATTGATATCTCTCTGTAAGTGAGTCAAGGGGGTGTAAAGTGGCATAAACACAGCCGTGAAAAGCAGCTAAACCCCATTATAAAAATAAATTACTTTTCAAAACCCGTGAAACAAAGACAGTGAAAGAGAGAGAAATTCTTCCAAAATTCGTTCAGGGGCTGTGATGCAACCTGGATTGACCATATCTAGACCCACAGCTGATTGAGACATAAGGGTGGACACTCTTGGGGCTGAGAGGTTCGGTGAGGTTGGGTGAGCCAACGCAGACCCTTTCAAGTAATACTGCATGGTACCCATCCCATGGGTCCCAAATCTCCAGGTTCAAGGGCATCTTCCTACGTCGAAAACAGGCATGAGAAACCCAGAAGATGGTACACCGTGTGATCAGGAAAGGTTTCTAAAACGCACCTCATTTCTCATCTCCTTTGCTTGGGTTCGCCATTCCAGCCGATTTACTAGCCATCTCCCTCCTTGGAGAATCAGCACCTTTAACCTCCTGTTCCGTACAGGTTGCAATTTGTCCTGAGGATGAACGGGAAGAGGGGGAACCAATGAGAGACTAGCTCTAGGTGTTGGGACAGGCACAGGTCACTCTATTTTCCCATCAGGAAGAAGAATTAAGCACAAGCTCAGCCTGCCCCCCAGAACCAGAAGAGGGCCTGAAGCAATCCTGCGCTTTTGCGGCCAGCTCCCAAAAAAGCGAGTTGAAAAATGGAGCTCAGGGGCACTGCAATTCACAAACCTGCAGAGTTTTAAATGATACCTCTCGTCCACAAATATATTAAGGGAAGGCAACGAAGAGGCTTTGAAAGCAAGGCAGAATTGCAGGAAACAGATTTCAGGAGGTAGATTCGAATCGCCTTGAAAGCACATGAAAAGCGGCAAAACGTGGACAATGATGCCCTTGGCCAAAAAGGGCGTATGCGTTTTTTCCTGAATATATTCAGGAAAAAACGCATACGCCCTTTTTGGCCAACCAAGCAACCTGGAAAGGCCAATCAGCGCTCCAAAGAAGTCTCGCTTCCCAGCGGGCAAAAGGGCCATGCGGAAAAAAGTGTCCAAACCAGAAATGCAGGACCGGCCATGGAGAAATGGGAGCCTTGCTACGCTGATGGGTGGGATGTAAATTGCCAACAGCCACTCTGGAGAAGTGTACGGTGTGTTCTGAAACATCTAAAAAACACAGCTTGGAGAGCATAGGGCACTTCCACTCATGGGCGTATAAATTGGGAAAACTAAAAATCAGCAAGACACAGGCACCCCAAAGTTTAGGGCTGCTCTGTTGACAAGAACCCCCACTTCATTACACCTTAAATATCCTAGGAAAGAGAAAAATGGATAAAGAAGTTGGGGTCCTCATGTACAATGGAATATCACTCAGCCATGAAATCAACGTCATAAGGCTAGTAGCAGCACGATGAGTGGATTTAGGTACGACGATTCTAAGTGAAATAAGTCACACAGAAAAAGACACTTATCATAAGATATCACTTCTAGAGGGAATGTAAAAACCGCTACACTTGAACTGAATTACAAAACAGAACAGAGTCACACGTTTAGGAAACACACTACGGCTGCTGAACGGGAAAGGTGAGGTGGGGTGATGCATAAAACAAGGGTTTCAAATTAGCTCAGATACCGTTCCATAAACCCAATATGTAAGAGACAAGACCTATTCCTTGCTCAGTGAACTGGACTCAACACCCCCTATTCACCGCACAAGAATATATCTGACTAGGAAGAATCTTCAAACCTATGTATTCATATCTCTCTGTAAGTGAGTCAAGGGGGTGTAAAGCGGCATAAACACAGCCGTGAAAAGCAGCTAAACCCCATTATAAAAATAAATTACTTTTCAAAACCCGTGAAACAAAGACAGTGAAAGAGAGAGAAATTCTTCCAAAATTCGTTCAGGGGCTGTGATGCAACCTGGATTGACCATATCTAGACCCACAGCTGATTGAGACATAAGGGTGGACACTCTTGGGGCTGAGAGGTTCGGTGAGGTTGGGTGAGCCAACGCAGACCCTTTCAAGTAATACTGCATGGTACCCATCCCATGGGTCCCAAATCTCCAGGTTCAAGGGCATCTTCCTACGTCGAAAACAGGCATGAGAAACCCAGAAGATGGTACACCGTGTGATCGGGAAAGGTTTCTAAAACGCACCTCATTTCTCATCTCCTTCGCTCGGGTTCGCCATTCCAGCCGATTTACTAGCCATCTCCCTCCTTGGAGAATCAGCACCTTTAACCTCCTGTTCCGTACAGGTTGCAATTTGTCCTGAGGATGAACGGGAAGAGGGGGAACCAATGAGAGACTAGCTCTAGGTGTTGAGACAGGCACAGGTCACTCTATTTTCCCATCAGGAAGAAGAATTAAGCACAAGCTCAGCCTGCCCCCCAGAACCAGAAGAGGGCCTGAAGCAATCCTGCGCTTTTGCGGCCAGCTCCCAAAAAAGCGAGTTGAAAAATGGAGCTCAGGGGCACTGCAATTCACAAACCTGCAGAGTTTTAAATGATACCTCTCGTCCACAAATATATTAAGGGAAGGCAACGAAGAGGCTTTGAAAGCAAGGCAGAATTGCAGGAAACAGATTTCAGGAGGTAGATTCGAATCGCCTTGAAAGCACATGAAAAGCGGCAAAACGTGGACAATGATGCCCTTGGCCAAAAAGGGCGTATGCGTTTTTTCCTGAATATATTCAGGAAAAAACGCATACGCCCTTTTTGGCCAACCAAGCAACCTGGAAAGGCCAATCAGCGCTCCAAAGAAGTCTCGCTTCCCAGCGGGCAAAAGGGCCATGCGGAAAAAAGTGTCCAAACCAGAAATGCAGGACCGGCCATGGAGAAATGGGAGCCTTGCTACGCTGATGGGTGGGATGTAAATTGCCAACAGCCACTCTGGAGAAGTGTACGGTGTGTTCTGAAACATCTAAAAAACACAGCTTGGAGAGCATAGGGCACTTCCACTCATGGGCGTATAAATTGGGAAAACTAAAAATCAGCAAGACACAGGCACCCCAAAGTTTAGGGCTGCTCTGTTGACAAGAACCCCCACTTCATTACACCTTCAATATCCTAGGAAAGAGAAAAATGGATAAAGAAGTTGGGGTCCTCATGTACAATGGAATATCACTCAGCCATGAAATCAACGTCATAAGGCTAGTAGCAGCACGATGAGTGGATTTAGGTACGACGATTCTAAGTGAAATAAGTCACACAGAAAAAGACACTTATCATAAGATATCACTTCTAGAGGGAATGTAAAAACCGCTACACTTGAACTGAATTACAAAACAGAACAGAGTCACACGTTTAGGAAACACACTACGGCTGCTGAACGGGAAAGGTGAGGTGGGGTGATGCATAAAACAAGGGTTTCAAATTAGCTCAGATACCGTTCCATAAACCCAATATGTAAGAGACAAGACCTATTCCTTTTTCAGTGAACTGGACTCAACACCCCCTATTCACCGCACAAGAATATATCTGACTAGTAAGAATCTTCAAACCTATGTATTGATATCTCTCTGTAAGTGAGTCAAGGGGGTGTAAAGTGGCATAAACACAGCCGTGAAAAGCAGCTAAACCCCATTATAAAAATAAATTACTTTTCAAAACCCGTGAAACAAAGACAGTGAAAGAGAGAGAAATTCTTCCAAAATTCGTTCAGGGGCTGTGATGCAACCTGGATTGACCATATCTAGACCCACAGCTGATTGAGACATAAGGGTGGACACTCTTGGGGCTGAGAGGTTCGGTGAGGTTGGGTGAGCCAACGCAGACCCTTTCAAGTAATACTGCATGGTACCCATCCCATGGGTCCCAAATCTCCAGGTTCAAGGGCATCTTCCTACGTCGAAAACAGGCATGAGAAACCCAGAAGATGGTACACCGTGTGATCAGGAAAGGTTTCTAAAACGCACCTCATTTCTCATCTCCTTTGCTTGGGTTCGCCATTCCAGCCGATTTACTAGCCATCTCCCTCCTTGGAGAATCAGCACCTTTAACCTCCTGTTCCGTACAGGTTGCAATTTGTCCTGAGGATGAACGGGAAGAGGGGGAACCAATGAGAGACTAGCTCTAGGTGTTGGGACAGGCACAGGTCACTGTATTTTCCCATCAGGAAGAAGAATTAAGCACAAGCTCAGCCTGCCCCCCAGAACCAGAAGAGGGCCTGAAGCAATCCTGCGCTTTTGCGGCCAGCTCCCAAAAAAGCGAGTTGAAAAATGGAGCTCAGGGGCACTGCAATTCACAAACCTGCAGAGTTTTAAATGATACCTCTCGTCCACAAATATATTAAGGGAAGGCAACGAAGAGGCTTTGAAAGCAAGGCAGAATTGCAGGAAACAGATTTCAGGAGGTAGATTCGAATCGCCTTGAAAGCACATGAAAAGCGGCAAAACGTGGACAATGATGCCCTTGGCCAAAAAGGGCGTATGCGTTTTTTCCTGAATATATTCAGGAAAAAACGCATACGCCCTTTTTGGCCAACCAAGCAACCTGGAAAGGCCAATCAGCGCTCCAAAGAAGTCTCGCTTCCCAGCGGGCAAAAGGGCCATGCGGAAAAAAGTGTCCAAACCAGAAATGCAGGACCGGCCATGGAGAAATGGGAGCCTTGCTACGCTGATGGGTGGGATGTAAATTGCCAACAGCCACTCTGGAGAAGTGTACGGTGTGTTCTGAAACATCTAAAAAACACAGCTTGGAGAGCATAGGGCACTTCCACTCATGGGCGTATAAATTGGGAAAACTAAAAATCAGCAAGACACAGGCACCCCAAAGTTTAGGGCTGCTCTGTTGACAAGAACCCCCACTTCATTACACCTTAAATATCCTAGGAAAGAGAAAAATGGATAAAGAAGTTGGGGTCCTCATGTACAATGGAATATCACTCAGCCATGAAATCAACGTCATAAGGCTAGTAGCAGCACGATGAGTGGATTTAGGTACGACGATTCTAAGTGAAATAAGTCACACAGAAAAAGACACTTATCATAAGATATCACTTCTAGAGGGAATGTAAAAACCGCTACACTTGAACTGAATTACAAAACAAAACAGAGTCACACGTTTAGAAAACACACTATGGCTGCTGAACGGGAAAGGTGAGGTGGGGTGATGCATAAAACAAGGGTTTCAAATTAGCTCAGATACCGTTCCATAAACCCAATATGTAAGAAACAAGACCTATCCCTTTTTCAGTGAACTGGACTCAACACCCCCTATTCACCGCACAAGAATATATCTGACTAGTAAGAATCTTCAAACCTATGTATTGATATCTCTCTGTAAGTGAGTCAAGGGGGTGTAAAGCGGCATAAACACAGCCGTGAAAAGCAGCTAAACCCCATTATAAAAATAAATTACTTTTCAAAACCCGTGAAACAAAGACAGTGAAAGAGAGAGAAATTCTTACAAAATTCGTTCAGGGGCTGTGATGCAACCTGGATTGACCATATCTAGACCCACAGCTGATTGAGACATAAGGGTGGACACTCTTGGGGCTGAGAGGTTCGGTGAGGTTGGGTGAGCCAACGCAGACCCTTTCAAGTAATACTGCATGGTACCCATCCCATGGGTCCCAAATCTCCAGGTTCAAGGGCATCTTCCTACGTCGAAAACAGGCATGAGAAACCCAGAAGATGGTACACCGTGTGATCAGGAAAGGTTTCTAAAACGCACCTCATTTCTCATCTCCTTTGCTTGGGTTCGCCATTCCAGCCGATTTACTAGCCATCTCCCTCCTTGGAGAATCAGCACCTTTAACCTCCTGTTCCGTACAGGTTGCAATTTGTCCTGAGGATGAACGGGAAGAGGGGGAACCAATGAGAGACTAGCTCTAGGTGTTGGGACAGGCACAGGTCACTGTATTTTCCCATCAGGAAGAAGAATTAAGCACAAGCTCAGCCTGCCCCCCAGAACCAGAAGAGGGCCTGAAGCAATCCTGCGCTTTTGCGGCCAGCTCCCAAAAAAGCGAGTTGAAAAATGGAGCTCAGGGGCACTGCAATTCACAAACCTGCAGAGTTTTAAATGATACCTCTCGTCCACAAATATATTAAGGGAAGGCAACGAAGAGGCTTTGAAAGCAAGGCAGAATTGCAGGAAACAGATTTCAGGAGGTAGATTCGAATCGCCTTGAAAGCACATGAAAAGCGGCAAAACGTGGACAATGATGCCCTTGGCCAAAAAGGGCGTATGCGTTTTTTCCTGAATATATTCAGGAAAAAACGCATACGCCCTTTTTGGCCAACCAAGCAACCTGGAAAGGCCAATCAGCGCTCCAAAGAAGTCTCGCTTCCCAGCGGGCAAAAGGGCCATGCGGAAAAAAGTGTCCAAACCAGAAATGCAGGACCGGCCATGGAGAAATGGGAGCCTTGCTACGCTGATGGGTGGGATGTAAATTGCCAACAGCCACTCTGGAGAAGTGTACGGTGTGTTCTGAAACATCTAAAAAACACAGCTTGGAGAGCATAGGGCACTTCCACTCATGGGCGTATAAATTGGGAAAACTAAAAATCAGCAAGACACAGGCACCCCAAAGTTTAGGGCTGCTCTGTTGACAAGAACCCCCACTTCATTACACCTTAAATATCCTAGGAAAGAGAAAAATGGATAAAGAAGTTGGGGTCCTCATGTACAATGGAATATCACTCAGCCATGAAATCCACGTCATAAGGCTAGTAGCAGCACGATGAGTGGATTTAGGTACGACGATTCTAAGTGAAATAAGTCACACAGAAAAAGACACTTATCATAAGATATCACTTCGAGAGGGAATGTAAAAACCGCTACACTTGAACTGAATTACAAAAACAAAACAGAGTCACACGTTTAGAAAACACACTATGGCTGCTGAACGGGAAAGGTGAGGTGGGGTGATGCATAAAACAAGGGTTTCAAATTAGCTCAGATACCGTTCCATAAACCCAATATGTAAGAAACAAGACCTATCCCTTTTTCAGTGAACTGGACTCAACACCCCCTATTCACCGCACAAGAATATATCTGACTAGTAAGAATCTTCAAACCTATGTATTGATATCTCTCTGTAAGTGAGTCAAGGGGGTGTAAAGCGGCATAAACACAGCCGTGAAAAGCAGCTAAACCCCATTATAAAAATAAATTACTTTTCAAAACCCGTGAAACAAAGACAGTGAAAGAGAGAGAAATTCTTACAAAATTCGTTCAGGGGCTGTGATGCAACCTGGATTGACCATATCTAGACCCACAGCTGATTGAGACATAAGGGTGGACACTCTTGGGGCTGAGAGGTTCGGTGAGGTTGGGTGAGCCAACGCAGACCCTTTCAAGTAATACTGCATGGTACCCATCCCATGGGGTCCCAAATCTCCAGGTTTAAGGGCATCTTCCTACGTCGAAAACAGGCATGAGAAACCCAGAAGATGGTACACGCGTGTGATCGGGAAGGATTTCTAAAACGCACCTCATTTCTCATCTCCTTTGCTCGGGTTCGCCATTCCAGCCGATTTACTAGCCATCTCCCTCCTTGGAGAATCAGCACCTTTAACCTCCTGTTCCGTACAGGTTGCAATTTGTCCTGAGGATGAACGGGAAGAGGGGGAACCAATGAGAGACTAGCTCTAGGTGTTGGGACAGGCACAGGTCACTCTATTTTCCCATCAGGAAGAAGAATTAAGCACAAGCTCAGCCTGCCCCCCAGAACCAGAAGAGGGCCTGAAGCAATCCTGCGCTTTTGCGGCCAGCTCCCAAAAAAGCGAGTTGAAAAATGGAGCTCAGGGGCACTGCAATTCACAAACCTGCAGAGTTTTAAATGATACCTCTCGTCCACAAATATATTAAGGGAAGGCAACGAAGAGGCTTTGAAAGCAAGGCAGAATTGCAGGAAACAGATTTCAGGAGGTAGATTCGAATCGCCTTGAAAGCACATGAAAAGCGGCAAAACGTGGACAATGATGCCCTTGGCCAAAAAGGGCGTATGCGTTTTTTCCTGAATATATTCAGGAAAAAACGCATACGCCCTTTTTGGCCAACCAAGCAACCTGGAAAGGCCAATCAGCGCTCCAAAGAAGTCTCGCTTCCCAGCGGGCAAAAGGGCCATGCGGAAAAAAGTGTCCAAACCAGAAATGCAGGACCGGCCATGGAGAAATGGGAGCCTTGCTACGCTGATGGGTGGGATGTAAATTGCCAACAGCCACTCTGGAGAAGTGTACGGTGTGTTCTGAAACATCTAAAAAACACAGCTTGGAGAGCATAGGGCACTTCCACTCATGGGCGTATAAATTGGGAAAACTAAAAATCAGCAAGACACAGGCACCCCAAAGTTTAGGGCTGCTCTGTTGACAAGAACCCCCACTTCATTACACCTTAAATATGCTAGGAAAGAGAAAAATGGATAAAGAAGTTGGGGTCCTCATGTACAATGGAATATCACTCAGCCATGAAATCAACGTCATAAGGCTAGTAGCAGCACGATGAGTGGATTTAGGTACGACGATTCTAAGTGAAATAAGTCACACAGAAAAAGACACTTATCATAAGATGTCACTTCTAGAGGGAATGTAAAAACCGCTACACTTGAACTGAATTACAAAACAGAACAGAGTCACACGTTTAGGAAACACACTACGGCTGCTGAACGGGAAAGGTGAGGTGGGGTGATGCATAAAACAAGGGTTTCAAATTAGCTCAGATACCGTTCCATAAACCCAATATGTAAGAGACAAGACCTATTCCTTTTTCAGTGAACTGGACTCAACACCCCCTATTCACCGCACAAGAATATATCTGACTAGTAAGAATCTTCAAACCTATGTATTGATATCTCTCTGTAAGTGAGTCAAGGGGGTGTAAAGTGGCATAAACACAGCCGTGAAAAGCAGCTAAACCCCATTATAAAAATAAATTACTTTTCAAAACCCGTGAAACAAAGACAGTGAAAGAGAGAGAAATTCTTCCAAAATTCGTTCAGGGGCTGTGATGCAACCTGGATTGACCATATCTAGACCCACAGCTGATTGAGACATAAGGGTGGACACTCTTGGGGCTGAGAGGTTCGGTGAGGTTGGGTGAGCCAACGCAGACCCTTTCAAGTAATACTGCATGGTACCCATCCCATGGGTCCCAAATCTCCAGGTTCAAGGGCATCTTCCTACGTCGAAAACAGGCATGAGAAACCCAGAAGATGGTACACCGTGTGATCGGGAAAGGTTTCTAAAACGCACCTCATTTCTCATCTCCTTTGCTCGGGTTCGCCATTCCAGCCGATTTACTAGCCATCTCCCTCCTTGGAGAATCAGCACCTTTAACCTCCTGTTCCGTACAGGTTGCAATTTGTCCTGAGGATGAACGGGAAGAGGGGGAACCAATGAGAGACTAGCTCCAGGGGTTGGGACAGGCACAGGTCACTCTATTTTCCCATCAGGAAGAAGAATTAAGCACAAGCTCAGCCTGCCCCCCAGAACCAGAAGAGGGCCTGAAGCAATCCTGCGCTTTTGCGGTCAGCTCCCAAAAAAGCGAGTTGAAAAATGGAGCTCAGGGGCACTGCAATTCACAAACCTGCAGAGTTTTAAATGATACCTCTCGTCCACAAATATATTAAGGGAAGGCAACGAAGAGGCTTTGAAAGCAAGGCAGAATTGCAGGAAACAGATTTCAGGAGGTAGATTCGAATCGCCTTGAAAGCACATGAAAAGCGGCAAAACGTGGACAATGATGCCCTTGGCCAAAAAGGGCGTATGCGTTTTTTCCTGAATATATTCAGGAAAAAACGCATACGCCCTTTTTGGCCAACCAAGCAACCTGGAAAGGCCAATCAGCGCTCCAAAGAAGTCTCGCTTCCCAGCGGGCAAAAGGGCCATGCGGAAAAAAGTGTCCAAACCAGAAATGCAGGACCGGCCATGGAGAAATGGGAGCCTTGCTACGCTGATGGGTGGGATGTAAATTGCCAACAGCCACTCTGGAGAAGTGTACGGTGTGTTCTGAAACATCTAAAAAACACAGCTTGGAGAGCAGAGGGCACTTCCACTCATGGGCGTATAAATTGGGAAAACTAAAAATCAGCAAGACACAGGCACCCCAAAGTTTAGGGCTGCTCTGTTGACAAGAACCCCCACTTCATTACACCTTAAATATCCTAGGAAAGAGAAAAATGGATAAAGAAGTTGTGGTCCTCCTGTACAATGGAATATCACTCAGCCATGAAATCCACGTCATAAGGCTAGTAGCAGCACGATGAGTGGATTTAGGTACGACGATTCTAAGTGAAATAAGTCACACAGAAAAAGACACTTATCATAAGATATCACTTCGAGAGGGAATGTAAAAACCGCTACACTTGAACTGAATTACAAAACAGAACAGAGTCACACGTTTAGGCAACACACTATGGCTGCTGAACGGGAAAGGTGAGGTGGGGTGATGCATAAAACAAGGGTTTCAAATTAGCTCAGATACCGTTCCATAAACCCAATATGTAAGAGACAAGACCTATTCCTTTTTCAGTGAACTGGACTCAACACCCCCTATTCACCGCACAAGAATATATCTGAGTAGGAAGAATCTTCAAACCTATGTATTGATATCTCTCTGTAAGTGAGTCAAGGGGGTGTAAAGCGGCATAAACACAGCCGTGAAAAGCAGCTAAACCCCATTATAAAAATAAATTACTTTTCAAAACCCGTGAAACAAAGACAGTGAAAGAGAGAGAAATTCTTACAAAATTCGTTCAGGGGCTGTGATGCAACCTGGATTGACCATATCTAGACCCACAGCTGATTGAGACATAAGGGTGGACACTCTTGGGGCTGAGAGGTTCGGTGAGGTTGGGTGAGCCAACGCAGACCCTTTCAAGTAATACTGCATGGTACCCATCCCATGGGTCCCAAATCTCCAGGTTCAAGGGCATCTTCCTACATCGAAAACAGGCATGAGAAACCCAGAAGATGGTACACCGTGTGATCAGGAAAGGTTTCTAAAACGCACCTCATTTCTCATCTCCTTTGCTCGGGTTCGCCATTCCAGCCGATTTACTAGCCATCTCCCTCCTTGGAGAATCAGCACCTTTAACCTCCTGTTCCGTACAGGTTGCAATTTGTCCTGAGGATGAACGGGAAGAGGGGGAACCAATGAGAGACTAGCTCTAGGTGTTGGGACAGGCACAGGTCACTCTATTTTCCCATCAGGAAGAAGAATTAAGCACAAGCTCAGCCTGCCCCCCAGAACCAGAAGAGGGCCTGAAGCAATCCTGCGCTTTTGCGGCCAGCTCCCAATAAAGCGAGTTGAAAAATGGAGCTCAGGGGCACTGCAATTCACAAACCTGCAGAGTTTTAAATGATACCTCTCGTCCACAAATATATTAAGGGAAGGCAACGAAGAGGCTTTGAAAGCAAGGCAGAATTGCAGGAAACAGATTTCAGGAGGTAGATTCGAATCGCCTTGAAAGCACATGAAAAGCGGCAAAACGTGGACAATGATGCCCTTGGCCAAAAAGGGCGTATGCGTTTTTTCCTGAATATATTCAGGAAAAAACGCATACGCCCTTTTTGGCCAACCAAGCAACCTGGAAAGGCCAATCAGCGCTCCAAAGAAGTCTCGCTTCCCAGCGGCAAAACGGCCATGAGGAAAAAAGTGTCCAAACCAGAAATGCAGGACCGGCCATGGAGAAATGGGAGCCTTGCTACGCTGATGGGTGGGATGTAAATTGCCAACAGCCACTCTGGAGAAGTGTACGGTGTGTTCTGAAACATCTAAAAAACACAGCTTGGAGAGCATAGGGCACTTCCACTCATGGGCGTATAAATTGGGAAAACTAAAAATCAGCAAGACACAGGCACCCCAAAGTTTAGGGCTGCTCTGTTGACAAGAACCCCCACTTCATTACACCTTAAATATCCTAGGAAAGAGAAAAATGGATAAAGAAGTTGTGGTCCTCATGTACAATGGAATATCACTCAGCCATGAAATCCACGTCATAAGGCTAGTAGCAGCACGATGAGTGGATTTAGGTACGACGATTCTAAGTGAAATAAGTCACACAGAAAAAGACACTTATCATAAGATATCACTTCGAGAGGGAATGTAAAAACCGCTACACTTGAACTGAATTACAAAACAGAACAGAGTCACACGTTTAGGCAACACACTATGGCTGCTGAACGGGAAAGGTGAGGTGGGGTGATGCATAAAACAAGGGTTTCAAATTAGCTCAGATACCGTTCCATAAACCCAATATGTAAGAGACAAGACCTATTCCTTTTTCAGTGAACTGGACTCAACACCCCCTATTCACCGCACAAGAATATATCTGAGTAGGAAGAATCTTCAAACCTATGTATTGATATCTCTCTGTAAGTGAGTCAAGGGGGTGTAAAGCGGCATAAACACAGCCGTGAAAAGCAGCTAAACCCCATTATAAAAATAAATTACTTTTCAAAACCCGTGAAACAAAGACAGTGAAAGAGAGAGAAATTCTTACAAAATTCGTTCAGGGGCTGTGATGCAACCTGGATTGACCATATCTAGACCCACAGCTGATTGAGACATCAGGGTGGACACTCTTGGGGCTGAGAGGTTCGGTGAGGTTGGGTGAGCCAACGCAGACCCTTTCAAGTAATACTGCATGGTACCCATCCCATGGGTCCCAAATCTCCAGGTTCAAGGGCATCTTCCTACGTCGAAAACAGGCATGAGAAACCCAGAAGATGGTACACCGTGTGATCGGGAAAGGTTTCTAAAACGCACCTCATTTCTCATCTCCTTTGCTCGGGTTCGCCATTCCAGCCGATTTACTAGCCATCTCCCTCCTTGGAGAATCAGCACCTTTAACCTCCTGTTCCGTACAGGTTGCAATTTGTCCTGAGGATGAACGGGAAGAGGGGGAACCAATGAGAGACTAGCTCTAGGTGTTGGGACAGGCACAGGTCACTCTATTTTCCCATCAGGAAGAAGAATTAAGCACAAGCTCAGCCTGCCCCCCAGAACCAGAAGAGGGCCTGAAGCAATCCTGCGCTTTTGTGGCCAGCTCCCAAAAAAGCGAGTTGAAAAATGGAGCTCAGGGGCACTGCAATTCACAAACCTGCAGAGTTTTAAATGATACCTCTCGTCCACAAATATATTCAGGGAAGGCAACGAAGAGGCTTTGAAAGCAAGGCAGAATTGCAGGAAACAGATTTCAGGAGGTAGATTCGAATCGCCTTGAAAGCACATGAAAAGCGGCAAAACGTGGACAATGATGCCCTTGGCCAAAAAGGGCGTATGCGTTTTTTCCTGAATATATTCAGGAAAAAACACATACGCCCTTTTTGGCCAACCAAGCAACCTGGAAAGGCCAATCAGCGCTCCAAAGAAGTCTCGCTTCCCAGCGGGCAAAAGGGCCATGCGGAAAAAAGTGTCCAAACCAGAAATGCAGGACCGGCCATGGAGAAATGGGAGCCTTGCTACGCTGATGGGTGGGATGTAAATTGCCAACAGCCACTCTGGAGAAGTGTACGGTGTGTTCTGAAACATCTAAAAAACACAGCTTGGAGAGCATAGGGCACTTCCACTCATGGGCATATAAATTGGGAAAACTAAAAATCAGAAAGACACAGGCACCCCAAAGTTTAGGGCTGCTCTGTTGACAAGAACCCCCACTTCATTACACCTTAAATATCCTAGGAAAGAGAAAAATGGATAAAGAAGTTGTGGTCCTCCTGTACAATGGAATATCACTCAGCCATGAAATCCACGTCATAAGGCTAGTAGCAGCACGATGAGTGGATTTACGTACGACGATTCTAAGTGAAATAAGTCACACAGAAAAAGACACTTATCATAAGATATCACTTCGAGAGGGAATGTAAAAACCGCTACACTTGAACTGAATTACAAAACAGAACAGAGTCACACGTTTAGGCAACACACTATGGCTGCTGAACGGGAAAGGTGAGGTGGGGTGATGCATAAAACAAGGGTTTCAAATTAGCTCAGATACCGTTCCATAAACCCAATATGTAAGAGACAAGACCTATTCCTTTTTCAGTGAACTGGACTCAACACCCCCTATTCACCGCACAAGAATATATCTGACTAGTAAGAATCTTCAAACCTATGTATTGATATCTCTCTGTAAGTGAGTCAAGGGGGTGTAAAGCGGCATAAACACAGCCGTGAAAAGCAGCTAAACCCCATTATAAAAATAAATTACTTTTCAAAACCCGTGAAACAAAGACAGTGAAAGAGAGAGAAATTCTTACAAAATTCGTTCAGGGGCTGTGATGCAACCTGGATTGACCATATCTAGACCCACAGCTGATTGAGACATAAGGGTGGACACTCTTGGGGCTGAGAGGTTCGGTGAGGTTGGGTGAGCCAACGCAGACCCTTTCAAGTAATACTGCATGGTACCCATCCCATGGGTCCCAAATCTCCAGGTTCAAGGGCATCTTCCTACGTCGAAAACAGGCATGAGAAACCCAGAAGATGGTACACCGTGTGATCGGGAAAGGTTTCTAAAACGCACCTCATTTCTCATCTCCTTTGCTCGGGTTCGCCATTCCAGCCGATTTACTAGCCATCTCCCTCCTTGGAGAATCAGCACCTTTAACCTCCTGTTCCGTACAGGTTGCAATTTGTCCTGAGGATGAACGGGAAGAGGGGGAACCAATGAGAGACTAGCTCTAGGTGTTGGGACAGGCACAGGTCACTCTATTTTCCCATCAGGAAGAAGAATTAAGCACAAGCTCAGCCTGCCCCCCAGAACCAGAAGAGGGCCTGAAGCAATCCTGCGCTTTTGCGGCCAGCTCCCAAAAAAGCGAGTTGAAAAATGGAGCTCAGGGGCACTGCAATTCACAAACCTGCAGAGTTTTAAATGATACCTCTCGTCCACAAATATATTAAGGGAAGGCAACGAAGAGGCTTTGAAAGCAAGGCAGAATTGCAGGAAACAGATTTCAGGAGGTAGATTCGAATCGCCTTGAAAGCACATGAAAAGCGGCAAAACGTGGACAATGATGCCCTTGGCCAAAAAGGGCGTATGCGTTTTTTCCTGAATATATTCAGGAAAAAACGCATACGCCCTTTTTGGCCAACCAAGCAACCTGGAAAGGCCAATCAGCGCTCCAAAGAAGTCTCGCTTCCCAGCGGGCAAAAGGGCCATGCGGAAAAAAGTGTCCAAACCAGAAATGCAGGACCGGCCATGGAGAAATGGGAGCCTTGCTATGCTGATGGGTGGGATGTAAATTGCCAACAGCCACTCTGGAGAAGTGTACGGTGTGTTCTGAAACATCTAAAAAACACAGCTTGGAGAGCATAGGGCACTTCCACTCATGGGCGTATAAATTGGGAAAACTAAAAATCAGCAAGACACAGGCACCCCAAAGTTTAGGGCTGCTCTGTTGACAAGAACCCCCACTTCATTACACCTTAAATATCCTAGGAAAGAGAAAAATGGATAAAGAAGTTGGGGTCCTCATGTACAATGGAATATCACTCAGCCATGAAATCCACGTCATAAGGCTAGTAGCAGCACGATGAGTGGATTTACGTACGACGATTCTAAGTGAAATAAGTCACACAGAAAAAGACACTTATCATAAGATATCACTTCGAGAGGGAATGTAAAAACCGCTACACTTGAACTGAATTACAAAACAGAACAGAGTCACACGTTTAGGCAACACACTATGGCTGCTGAACGGGAAAGGTGAGGTGGGGTGATGCATAAAACAAGGGTTTCAAATTAGCTCAGATACCGTTCCATAAACCCAATATGTAAGAGACAAGACCTATTCCTTTTTCAGTGAACTGGACTCAACACCCCCTATTCACCGCACAAGAATATATCTGACTAGTAAGAATCTTCAAACCTATGTATTGATATCTCTCTGTAAGTGAGTCAAGGGGGTGTAAAGCGGCATAAACACAGCCGTGAAAAGCAGCTAAACCCCATTATAAAAATAAATTACTTTTCAAAACCCGTGAAACAAAGACAGTGAAAGAGAGAGAAATTCTTACAAAATTCGTTCAGGGGCTGTGATGCAACCTGGATTGACCATATCTAGACCCACAGCTGATTGAGACATAAGGGTGGACACTCTTGGGGCTGAGAGGTTCGGTGAGGTTGGGTGAGCCAACGCAGACCCTTTCAAGTAATACTGCATGGTACCCATCCCATGGGTCCCAAATCTCCAGGTTCAAGGGCATCTTCCTACGTCGAAAACAGGCATGAGAAACCCAGAAGATGGTACACCGTGTGATCGGGAAAGGTTTCTAAAACGCACCTCATTTCTCATCTCCTTTGCTCGGGTTCGCCATTCCAGCCGATTTACTAGCCATCTCCCTCCTTGGAGAATCAGCACCTTTAACCTCCTGTTCCGTACAGGTTGCAATTTGTCCTGAGGATGAACGGGAAGAGGGGGAACCAATGAGAGACTAGCTCTAGGTGTTGGGACAGGCACAGGTCACTCTATTTTCCCATCAGGAAGAAGAATTAAGCACAAGCTCAGCCTGCCCCCCAGAACCAGAAGAGGGCCTGAAGCAATCCTGCGCTTTTGCGGCCAGCTCCCAAAAAAGCGAGTTGAAAAATGGAGCTCAGGGGCACTGCAATTCACAAACCTGCAGAGTTTTAAATGATACCTCTCGTCCACAAATATATTAAGGGAAGGCAACGAAGAGGCTTTGAAAGCAAGGCAGAATTGCAGGAAACAGATTTCAGGAGGTAGATTCGAATCGCCTTGAAAGCACATGAAAAGCGGCAAAACGTGGACAATGATGCCCTTGGCCAAAAAGGGCGTATGCGTTTTTTCCTGAATATATTCAGGAAAAAACGCATACGCCCTTTTTGGCCAACCAAGCAACCTGGAAAGGCCAATCAGCGCTCCAAAGAAGTCTCGCTTCCCAGCGGGCAAAAGGGCCATGCGGAAAAAAGTGTCCAAACCAGAAATGCAGGACCGGCCATGGAGAAATGGGAGCCTTGCTATGCTGATGGGTGGGATGTAAATTGCCAACAGCCACTCTGGAGAAGTGTACGGTGTGTTCTGAAACATCTAAAAAACACAGCTTGGAGAGCATAGGGCACTTCCACTCATGGGCGTATAAATTGGGAAAACTAAAAATCAGCAAGACACAGGCACCCCAAAGTTTAGGGCTGCTCTGTTGACAAGAACCCCCACTTCATTACACCTTAAATATCCTAGGAAAGAGAAAAATGGATAAAGAAGTTGGGGTCCTCATGTACAATGGAATATCACTCAGCCATGAAATCCACGTCATAAGGCTAGTAGCAGCACGATGAGTGGATTTAGGTACGACGATTCTAAGTGAAATAAGTCACACAGAAAACGACACTTATCATAAGATATCAATTCTAGAGGGAATGTAAAAACCGCTACACTTGAACTGAATTACAAAACAGAACAGAGTCACACGTTTAGAAAACACACTATGGCTGCTGAACGGGAAAGGTGAGGTGGGGTGATGCATAAAACAAGGGTTTCAAATTAGCTCAGATACCGTTCCATAAACCCAATATGTAAGAGACAAGACCTATTCCTTGCTCAGTGAACTTGACTCAACACCCCCTATTCACCGCACAAGAATATATCTGACTAGTAAGAATCTTCAAACCTATGTATTGATATCTCTCTGTAAGTGAGTCAAGGGGGTGTAAAGCGGCATAAACACAGCCGTGAAAAGCAGCTAAACCCCATTATAAAAATAAATTACTTTTCAAAACCCGTGAAACAAAGACAGTGAAAGAGAGAGAAATTCTTACAAAATTCGTTCAGGGGCTGTGATGCAACCTGGATTGACCATATCTAGACCCACAGCTGATTGAGACATAAGGGTGGACACTCTTGGGGCTGAGAGGTTCGGTGAGGTTGGGTGAGCCAACGCAGACCCTTTCAAGTAATACTGCATGGTACCCATCCCATGGGTCCCAAATCTCCAGGTTCAAGGGCATCTTCCTACGTCGAAAACAGGCATGAGAAACCCAGAAGATGGTACACCGTGTGATCGGGAAAGGTTTCTAAAACGCACCTCATTTCTCATCTCCTTTGCTCGGGTTCGCCATTCCAGCCGATTTACTAGCCATCTCCCTCCTTGGAGAATCAGCACCTTTAACCTCCTGTTCCGTACAGGTTGCAATTTGTCCTGAGGATGAACGGGAAGAGGGGGAACCAATGAGAGACTAGCTCCAGGGGTTGGGACAGGCACAGGTCACTCTATTTTCCCATCAGGAAGAAGAATTAAGCACAAGCTCAGCCTGCCCCCCAGAACCAGAAGAGGGCCTGAAGCAATCCTGCGCTTTTGCGGCCAGCTCCCAAAAAAGCGAGTTGAAAAATGGAGCTCAGGGGCACTGCAATTCACAAACCTGCAGAGTTTTAAATGATACCTCTCGTCCACAAATATATTAAGGGAAGGCAACGAAGAGGCTTTGAAAGCAAGGCAGAATTGCAGGAAACAGATTTCAGGAGGTAGATTCGAATCGCCTTGAAAGCACATGAAAAGCGGCAAAACGTGGACAATGATGCCCTTGGCCAAAAAGGGCGTATGCGTTTTTTCCTGAATATATTCAGGAAAAAACGCATACGCCCTTTTTGGCCAACCAAGCAACCTGGAAAGGCCAATCAGCGCTCCAAAGAAGTCTCGCTTCCCAGCGGGCAAAAGGGCCATGCGGAAAAAAGTGTCCAAACCAGAAATGCAGGACCGGCCATGGAGAAATGGGAGCCTTGCTATGCTGATGGGTGGGATGTAAATTGCCAACAGCCACTCTGGAGAAGTGTACGGTGTGTTCTGAAACATCTAAAAAACACAGCTTGGAGAGCATAGGGCACTTCCACTCATGGGCGTATAAATTGGGAAAACTAAAAATCAGCAAGACACAGGCACCCCAAAGTTTAGGGCTGCTCTGTTGACAAGAACCCCCACTTCATTACACCTTAAATATCCTAGGAAAGAGAAAAATGGATAAAGAAGTTGGGGTCCTCATGTACAATGGAATATCACTCAGCCATGAAATCCACGTCATAAGGCTAGTAGCAGCACGATGAGTGGATTTAGGTACGACGATTCTAAGTGAAATAAGTCACACAGAAAACGACACTTATCATAAGATATCAATTCTAGAGGGAATGTAAAAACCGCTACACTTGAACTGAATTACAAAACAGAACAGAGTCACACGTTTAGAAAACACACTATGGCTGCTGAACGGGAAAGGTGAGGTGGGGTGATGCATAAAACAAGGGTTTCAAATTAGCTCAGATACCGTTCCATAAACCCAATATGTAAGAGACAAGACCTATTCCTTGCTCAGTGAACTGGACTCAACACCCCCTATTCACCGCACAAGAATATATCTGACTAGTAAGAATCTTCAAACCTATGTATTGATATCTCTCTGTAAGTGAGTCAAGGGGGTGTAAAGCGGCATAAACACAGCCGTGAAAAGCAGCTAAACCCCATTATAAAAATAAATTACTTTTCAAAACCCGTGAAACAAAGACAGTGAAAGAGAGAGAAATTCTTACAAAATTCGTTCAGGGGCTGTGATGCAACCTGGATTGACCATATCTAGACCCACAGCTGATTGAGACATAAGGGTGGACACTCTTGGGGCTGAGAGGTTCGGTGAGGTTGGGTGAGCCAACGCAGACCCTTTCAAGTAATACTGCATGGTACCCATCCCATGGGTCCCAAATCTCCAGGTTCAAGGGCATCTTCCTACGTCGAAAACAGGCATGAGAAACCCAGAAGATGGTACACCGTGTGATCGGGAAAGGTTTCTAAAACGCACCTCATTTCTCATCTCCTTTGCTCGGGTTCGCCATTCCAGCCGATTTACTAGCCATCTCCCTCCTTGGAGAATCAGCACCTTTAACCTCCTGTTCCGTACAGGTTGCAATTTGTCCTGAGGATGAACGGGAAGAGGGGGAACCAATGAGAGACTAGCTCCAGGGGTTGGGACAGGCACAGGTCACTCTATTTTCCCATCAGGAAGAAGAATTAAGCACAAGCTCAGCCTGCCCCCCAGAACCAGAAGAGGGCCTGAAGCAATCCTGCGCTTTTGCGGCCAGCTCCCAAAAAAGCGAGTTGAAAAATGGAGCTCAGGGGCACTGCAATTCACAAACCTGCAGAGTTTTAAATGATACCTCTCGTCCACAAATATATTAAGGGAAGGCAACGAAGAGGCTTTGAAAGCAAGGCAGAATTGCAGGAAACAGATTTCAGGAGGTAGATTCGAATCGCCTTGAAAGCACATGAAAAGCGGCAAAACGTGGACAATGATGCCCTTGGCCAAAAAGGGCGTATGCGTTTTTTCCTGAATATATTCAGGAAAAAACGCATACACCCTTTTTGGCCAACCAAGCAACCTGGAAAGGCCAATCAGCGCTCCAAAGAAGTCTCGCTTCCCAGCGGGCAAAAGGGCCATGCGGAAAAAAGTGTCCAAACCAGAAATGCAGGACCGGCCATGGAGAAATGGGAGCCTTGCTATGCTGATGGGTGGGATGTAAATTGCCAACAGCCACTCTGGAGAAGTGTACGGTGTGTTCTGAAACATCTAAAAAACACAGCTTGGAGAGCATAGGGCACTTCCACTCATGGGCGTATAAATTGGGAAAACTAAAAATCAGCAAGACACAGGCACCCCAAAGTTTAGGGCTGCTCTGTTGACAAGAACCCCCACTTCATTACACCTTAAATATCCTAGGAAAGAGAAAAATGGATAAAGAAGTTGGGGTCCTCATGTACAATGGAATATCACTCAGCCATGAAATCCACGTCATAAGGCTAGTAGCAGCACGATGAGTGGATTTAGGTACGACGATTCTAAGTGAAATAAGTCACACAGAAAACGACACTTATCATAAGATATCAATTCTAGAGGGAATGTAAAAACCGCTACACTTGAACTGAATTACAAAACAGAACAGAGTCACACGTTTAGAAAACACACTATGGCTGCTGAACGGGAAAGGTGAGGTGGGGTGATGCATAAAACAAGGGTTTCAAATTAGCTCAGATACCGTTCCATAAACCCAATATGTAAGAGACAAGACCTATTCCTTGCTCAGTGAACTGGACTCAACACCCCCTATTCACCGCACAAGAATATATCTGACTAGTAAGAATCTTCAAACCTATGTATTGATATCTCTCTGTAAGTGAGTCAAGGGGGTGTAAAGCGGCATAAACACAGCCGTGAAAAGCAGCTAAACCCCATTATAAAAATAAATTACTTTTCAAAACCCGTGAAACAAAGACAGTGAAAGAGAGAGAAATTCTTACAAAATTCGTTCAGGGGCTGTGATGCAACCTGGATTGACCATATCTAGACCCACAGCTGATTGAGACATAAGGGTGGACACTCTTGGGGCTGAGAGGTTCGGTGAGGTTGGGTGAGCCAACGCAGACCCTTTCAAGTAATACTGCATGGTACCCATCCCATGGGTCCCAAATCTCCAGGTTCAAGGGCATCTTCCTACGTCGAAAACAGGCATGAGAAACCCAGAAGATGGTACACCGTGTGATCGGGAAAGGTTTCTAAAACGCACCTCATTTCTCATCTCCTTTGCTCGGGTTCGCCATTCCAGCCGATTTACTAGCCATCTCCCTCCTTGGAGAATCAGCACCTTTAACCTCCTGTTCCGTACAGGTTGCAATTTGTCCTGAGGATGAAGGGGAAGAGGGGGAACCAATGAGAGACTAGCTCTAGGTGTTGGGACAGGCACAGGTCACTCTATTTTCCCATCAGGAAGAAGAATTAAGCACAAGCTCAGCCTGCCCCCCAGAACCAGAAGAGGGCCTGAAGCAATCCTGCGCTTTTGCGGCCAGGTCCCAAAAAAGCGAGTTGAAAAATGGAGCTCAGGGGCACTGCAATTCACAAACCTGCAGAGTTTTAAATGATACCTCTCGTCCACAAATATATTAAGGGAAGGCAACGAAGAGGCTTTGAAAGCAAGGCAGAATTGCAGGAAACAGATTTCAGGAGGTAGATTCGAATCGCCTTGAAAGCACATGAAAAGCGGCAAAACGTGGACAATGATGCCCTTGGCCAAAAAGGGCGTATGCGTTTTTTCCTGAATATATTCAGGAAAAAACGCATACACCCTTTTTGGCCAACCAAGCAACCTGGAAAGGCCAATCAGCGCTCCAAAGAAGTCTCGCTTCCCAGCGGGCAAAAGGGCCATGCGGAAAAAAGTGTCCAAACCAGAAATGCAGGACCGGCCATGGAGAAATGGGAGCCTTGCTATGCTGATGGGTGGGATGTAAATTGCCAACAGCCACTCTGGAGAAGTGTACGGTGTGTTCTGAAACATCTAAAAAACACAGCTTGGAGAGCATAGGGCACTTCCACTCATGGGCGTATAAATTGGGAAAACTAAAAATCAGCAAGACACAGGCACCCCAAAGTTTAGGGCTGCTCTGTTGACAAGAACCCCCACTTCATTACACCTTAAATATCCTAGGAAAGAGAAAAATGGATAAAGAAGTTGGGGTCCTCATGTACAATGGAATATCACTCAGCCATGAAATCCACGTCATAAGGCTAGTAGCAGCACGATGAGTGGATTTAGGTACGACGATTCTAAGTGAAATAAGTCACACAGAAAACGACACTTATCATAAGATATCAATTCTAGAGGGAATGTAAAAACCGCTACACTTGAACTGAATTACAAAACAGAACAGAGTCACACGTTTAGAAAACACACTATGGCTGCTGAACGGGAAAGGTGAGGTGGGGTGATGCATAAAACAAGGGTTTCAAATTAGCTCAGATACCGTTCCATAAACCCAATATGTAAGAGACAAGACCTATTCCTTGCTCAGTGAACTGGACTCAACACCCCCTATTCACCGCACAAGAATATATCTGACTAGTAAGAATCTTCAAACCTATGTATTGATATCTCTCTGTAAGTGAGTCAAGGGGGTGTAAAGCGGCATAAACACAGCCGTGAAAAGCAGCTAAACCCCATTATAAAAATAAATTACTTTTCAAAACCCGTGAAACAAAGACAGTGAAAGAGAGAGAAATTCTTACAAAATTCGTTCAGGGGCTGTGATGCAACCTGGATTGACCATATCTAGACCCACAGCTGATTGAGACATAAGGGTGGACACTCTTGGGGCTGAGAGGTTCGGTGAGGTTGGGTGAGCCAACGCAGACCCTTTCAAGTAATACTGCATGGTACCCATCCCATGGGTCCCAAATCTCCAGGTTCAAGGGCATCTTCCTACGTCGAAAACAGGCATGAGAAACCCAGAAGATGGTACACCGTGTGATCGGGAAAGGTTTCTAAAACGCACCTCATTTCTCATCTCCTTTGCTCGGGTTCGCCATTCCAGCCGATTTACTAGCCATCTCCCTCCTTGGAGAATCAGCACCTTTAACCTCCTGTTCCGTACAGGTTGCAATTTGTCCTGAGGATGAAGGGGAAGAGGGGGAACCAATGAGAGACTAGCTCTAGGTGTTGGGACAGGCACAGGTCACTCTATTTTCCCATCAGGAAGAAGAATTAAGCACAAGCTCAGCCTGCCCCCCAGAACCAGAAGAGGGCCTGAAGCAATCCTGCGCTTTTGCGGCCAGGTCCCAAAAAAGCGAGTTGAAAAATGGAGCTCAGGGGCACTGCAATTCACAAACCTGCAGAGTTTTAAATGATACCTCTCGTCCACAAATATATTAAGGGAAGGCAACGAAGAGGCTTTGAAAGCAAGGCAGAATTGCAGGAAACAGATTTCAGGAGGTAGATTCGAATCGCCTTGAAAGCACATGAAAAGCGGCAAAACGTGGACAATGATGCCCTTGGCCAAAAAGGGCGTATGCTTTTTTTCCTGAATATATTCAGGAAAAAACACATACGCCCTTTTTGGCCAACCAAGCAACCTGGATAGGCCAATCAGCGCTCCAAAGAAGTCTCGCTTCCCAGCGGGCAAAAGGGCCATGCGGAAAAAAGTGTCCAAACCAGAAATGCAGGACCGGCCATGGAGAAATGGGAGCCTTGCTACGCTGATGGGTGGGATGTAAATTGCCAACAGCCACTCTGGAGAAGTGTACGGTGTGTTCTGAAACATCTAAAAAACACAGCTTGGAGAGCATAGGGCACTTCCACTCATGGGCGTATAAATTGGGAAAACTAAAAATCAGCAAGACACAGGCACCCCAAAGTTTAGGGCTGCTCTGTTAACAAGAACCCCCACTTCATTACACCTTAAATATCCTAGGAAAGAGAAAAATGGATAAAGAAGTTGTGGTCCTCCTGTACAATGGAATATCACTCAGCCATGAAATCCACGTCATAAGGCTAGTAGCAGCACGATGAGTGGATTTAGGTACGACGATTCTAAGTGAAATAAGTCACACAGAAAAAGACACTTATCATAAGATATCACTTCGAGAGGGAATGTAAAAACCGCTACACTTGAACTGAATTACAAAACAGAACAGAGTCACACGTTTAGGCAACACACTATGGCTGCTGAACGGGAAAGGTGAGGTGGGGTGATGCATAAAACAAGGGTTTCAAATTAGCTCAGATACCGTTCCATAAACCCAATATGTAAGAGACAAGACCTATCCCTTTTTCAGTGAACTGGACTCAACACCCCCTATTCACCGCACAAGAATATATCTGACTAGTAAGAATCTTCAAACCTATGTATTGATATCTCTCTGTAAGTGAGTCAAGGGGGTGTAAAGCGGCATAAACACAGCCGTGAAAAGCAGCTAAACCCCATTATAAAAATAAATTACTTTTCAAAACCCGTGAAACAAAGACAGTGAAAGAGAGAGAAATTCTTACAAAATTCGTTCAGGGGCTGTGATGCAACCTGGATTGACCATATCTAGACCCACAGCTGATTGAGACATAAGGGTGGACACTCTTGGGGCTGAGAGGTTCGGTGAGGTTGGGTGAGCCAACGCAGACCCTTTCAAGTAATACTGCATGGTACCCATCCCATGGGTCCCAAATCTCCAGGTTCAAGGGCATCTTCCTACGTCGAAAACAGGCATGAGAAACCCAGAAGATGGTACACCGTGTGATCGGGAAAGGTTTCTAAAACGCACCTCATTTCTCATCTCCTTTGCTCGGGTTCGCCATTCCAGCCGATTTACTAGCCATCTCCCTCCTTGGAGAATCAGCACCTTTAACCTCCTGTTCCGTACAGGTTGCAATTTGTCCTGAGGATGAACGGGAAGAGGGGGAACCAATGAGAGACTAGCTCTAGGTGTTGGGACAGGCACAGGTCACTCTATTTTCCCATCAGGAAGAAGAATTAAGCACAAGCTCAGCCTGCCCCCCAGAACCAGAAGAGGGCCTGAAGCAATCCTGCGCTTTTGCGGCCAGCTCCCAAAAAAGCGAGTTGAAAAATGGAGCTCAGGGGCACTGCAATTCACAAACCTGCAGAGTTTTAAATGATACCTCTCGTCCACAAATATATTCAGGGAAGGCAACGAAGAGGCTTTGAAAGCAAGGCAGAATTGCAGGAAACAGATTTCAGGAGGTAGATTCGAATCGCCTTGAAAGCACATGAAAAGCGGCAAAACGTGGACAATGATGCCCTTGGCCAAAAAGGGCGTATGCGTTTTTTCCTGAATATATTCAGGAAAAAACACATACGCCCTTTTTGGCCAACCAAGCAACCTGGAAAGGCCAATCAGCGCTCCAAAGAAGTCTCGCTTCCCAGCGGGCAAAAGGGCCATGCGGAAAAAAGTGTCCAAACCAGAAATGCAGGACCGGCCATGGAGAAATGGGAGCCTTGCTACGCTGATGGGTGGGATGTAAATTGCCAACAGCCACTCTGGAGAAGTGTACGGTGTGTTCTGAAACATCTAAAAAACACAGCTTGGAGAGCATAGGGCACTTCCACTCATGGGCGTATAAATTGGGAAAACTAAAAATCAGAAAGACACAGGCACCCCAAAGTTTAGGGCTGCTCTGTTGACAAGAACCCCCACTTCATTACACCTTAAATATCCTAGGAAAGAGAAAAATGGATAAAGAAGTTGTGGTCCTCCTGTACAATGGAATATCACTCAGCCATGAAATCCACGTCATAAGGCTAGTAGCAGCACGATGAGTGGATTTACGTACGACGATTCTAAGTGAAATAAGTCACACAGAAAAAGACACTTATCATAAGATATCACTTCGAGAGGGAATGTAAAAACCGCTACACTTGAACTGAATTACAAAACAGAACAGAGTCACACGTTTAGGCAACACACTATGGCTGCTGAACGGGAAAGGTGAGGTGGGGTGATGCATAAAACAAGGGTTTCAAATTAGCTCAGATACCGTTCCATAAACCCAATATGTAAGAGACAAGACCTATTCCTTGCTCAGTGAACTGGACTCAACACCCCCTATTCACCGCACAAGAATATATCTGACTAGTAAGAATCTTCAAACCTATGTATTGATATCTCTCTGTAAGTGAGTCAAGGGGGTGTAAAGCGGCATAAACACAGCCGTGAAAAGCAGCTAAACCCCATTATAAAAATAAATTACTTTTCAAAACCCGTGAAACAAAGACAGTGAAAGAGAGAGAAATTCTTACAAAATTCGTTCAGGGGCTGTGATGCAACCTGGATTGACCATATCTAGACCCACAGCTGATTGAGACATAAGGGTGGACACTCTTGGGGCTGAGAGGTTCGGTGAGGTTGGGTGAGCCAACGCAGACCCTTTCAAGTAATACTGCATGGTACCCATCCCATGGGTCCCAAATCTCCAGGTTCAAGGGCATCTTCCTACGTCGAAAACAGGCATGAGAAACCCAGAAGATGGTACACCGTGTGATCGGGAAAGGTTTCTAAAACGCACCTCATTTCTCATCTCCTTTGCTCGGGTTCGCCATTCCAGCCGATTTACTAGCCATCTCCCTCCTTGGAGAATCAGCACCTTTAACCTCCTGTTCCGTACAGGTTGCAATTTGTCCTGAGGATGAACGGGAAGAGGGGGAACCAATGAGAGACTAGCTCTAGGTGTTGGGACAGGCACAGGTCACTCTATTTTCCCATCAGGAAGAAGAATTAAGCACAAGCTCAGCCTGCCCCCCAGAACCAGAAGAGGGCCTGAAGCAATCCTGCGCTTTTGCGGCCAGCTCCCAAAAAAGCGAGTTGAAAAATGGAGCTCAGGGGCACTGCAATTCACAAACCTGCAGAGTTTTAAATGATACCTCTCGTCCACAAATATATTAAGGGAAGGCAACGAAGAGGCTTTGAAAGCAAGGCAGAATTGCAGGAAACAGATTTCAGGAGGTAGATTCGAATCGCCTTGAAAGCACATGAAAAGCGGCAAAACGTGGACAATGATGCCCTTGGCCAAAAAGGGCGTATGCGTTTTTTCCTGAATATATTCAGGAAAAAACGCATACGCCCTTTTTGGCCAACCAAGCAACCTGGAAAGGCCAATCAGCGCTCCAAAGAAGTCTCGCTTCCCAGCGGGCAAAAGGGCCATGCGGAAAAAAGTGTCCAAACCAGAAATGCAGGACCGGCCATGGAGAAATGGGAGCCTTGCTATGCTGATGGGTGGGATGTAAATTGCCAACAGCCACTCTGGAGAAGTGTACGGTGTGTTCTGAAACATCTAAAAAACACAGCTTGGAGAGCATAGGGCACTTCCACTCATGGGCGTATAAATTGGGAAAACTAAAAATCAGCAAGACACAGGCACCCCAAAGTTTAGGGCTGCTCTGTTGACAAGAACCCCCACTTCATTACACCTTAAATATCCTAGGAAAGAGAAAAATGGATAAAGAAGTTGGGGTCCTCATGTACAATGGAATATCCCTCAGCCATGAAATCAACGTCATAAGGCTAGTAGCAGCACGATGAGTGGATTTAGGTACGACGATTCTAAGTGAAATAAGTCACACAGAAAAAGACACTTATCATAAGATATCACTTCTAGAGGGAATGTAAAAACCGCTACACTTGAACTGAATTACAAAACAGAACAGAGTCACACGTTTAGAAAACACACTATGGCTGCTGAACGGGAAAGGTGAGGTGGGGTGATGCATAAAACAAGGGTTTCAAATTAGCTCCGATACCGTTCCATAAACCCAATATGTAAGAGACAAGACCTATCCCTTTTTCAGTGAACTGGACTCAACACCCCCTATTCACCGCACAAGAATATATCTGACTAGTAAGAATCTTCAAACCTATGTATTGATATCTCTCTGTAAGTGAGTCAAGGGGGTGTAAAGCGGCATAAACACAGCCGTGAAAAGCAGCTAAACCCCATTATAAAAATAAATTACTTTTCAAAACCCGTGAAACAAAGACAGTGAAAGAGAGAGAAATTCTTACAAAATTCGTTCAGGGGCTGTGATGCAACCTGGATTGACCATATCTAGACCCACAGCTGATTGAGACATAAGGGTGGACACTCTTGGGGCTGAGAGGTTCGGTGAGGTTGGGTGAGCCAACGCAGACCCTTTCAAGTAATACTGCATGGTACCCATCCCATGGGTCCCAAATCTCCAGGTTCAAGGGCATCTTCCTACGTCGAAAACAGGCATGAGAAACCCAGAAGATGGTACACCGTGTGATCGGGAAAGGTTTCTAAAACGCACCTCATTTCTCATCTCCTTTGCTCAGGTTCGCCATTCCAGCCGATTTACTAGCCATCTCCCTCCTTGGAGAATCAGCACCTTTAACCTCCTGTTCCGTACAGGTTGCAATTTGTCCTGAGGATGAACGGGAAGAGGGGGAACCAATGAGAGACTAGCTCCAGGTGTTGGGACAGGCACAGGTCACTCTATTTTCCCATCAGGAAGAAGAATTAAGCACAAGCTCAGCCTGCCCCCCAGAACCAGAAGAGGGCCTGAAGCAATCCTGCGCTTTTGCAGCCAGCTCCCAAAAAAGCGAGTTGAAAAATGGAGCTCAGGGGCACTGCAATTCACAAACCTGCAGAGTTTTAAATGATACCTCTCGTCCACAAATATATTAAGGGAAGGCAACGAAGAGGCTTTGAAAGCAAGGCAGAATTGCAGGAAACAGATTTCAGGAGGTAGATTCGAATCACCTTGAAAGCACATGAAAAGCGGCAAAACGTGGACAATGATGCCCTTGGCCAAAAAGGGCGTATGCGTTTTTTCCTGAATATATTCAGGAAAAAACGCATACGCCCTTTTTGGCCAACCAAGCAACCTGGAAAGGCCAATCAGCGCTCCAAAGAAGTCTCGCTTCCCAGCGGGCAAAACGGCCATGCGGAAAAAAGTGTCCAAACCAGAAATGCAGGACCGGCCATGGAGAAATGGGAGCCTTGCTATGCTGATGGGTGGGATGTAAATTGCCAACAGCCACTCTGGAGAAGTGTACGGTGTGTTCTGAAACATCTAAAAAACACAGCTTGGAGAGCATAGGGCACTTCCACTCATGGGCGTATAAATTGGGAAAACTAAAAATCAGCAAGACACAGGCACCCCAAAGTTTAGGGCTGCTCTGTTGACAAGAACCCCCACTTCATTACACCTTAAATATCCTAGGAAAGAGAAAAATGGATAAAGAAGTTGGGGTCCTCATGTACAATGGAATATCACTCAGCCATGAAATCCACGTCATAAGGCTAGTAGCAGCACGATGAGTGGATTTAGGTACGACGATTCTAAGTGAAATAAGTCACACAGAAAACGACACTTATCATAAGATATCAATTCTAGAGGGAATGTAAAAACCGCTACACTTGAACTGAATTACAAAACAGAACAGAGTCACACGTTTAGAAAACACACTATGGCTGCTGAACGGGAAAGGTGAGGTGGGGTGATGCATAAAACAAGGGTTTCAAATTAGCTCAGATACCGTTCCATAAACCCAATATGTAAGAGACAAGACCTATCCCTTTTTCAGTGAACTGGACTCAACACCCCCTATTCACCGCACAAGAATATATCTGACTAGTAAGAATCTTCAAACCTATGTATTGATATCTCTCTGTAAGTGAGTCAAGGGGGTGTAAAGCGGCATAAACACAGCCGTGAAAAGCAGCTAAACCCCATTATAAAAATAAATTACTTTTCAAAACCCGTGAAACAAAGACAGTGAAAGAGAGAGAAATTCTTACAAAATTCGTTCAGGGGCTGTGATGCAACCTGGATTGACCATATCTAGACCCACAGCTGATTGAGACATAAGGGTGGACACTCTTGGGGCTGAGAGGTTCGGTGAGGTTGGGTGAGCCAACGCAGACCCTTTCAAGTAATACTGCATGGTACCCATCCCATGGGTCCCAAATCTCCAGGTTCAAGGGCATCTTCCTACGTCGAAAACAGGCATGAGAAACCCAGAAGATGGTACACCGTGTGATCGGGAAAGGTTTCTAAAACGCACCTCATTTCTCATCTCCTTTGCTCGGGTTCGCCATTCCAGCCGATTTACTAGCCATCTCCCTCCTTGGAGAATCAGCACCTTTAACCTCCTGTTCCGTACAGGTTGCAATTTGTCCTGAGGATGAACGGGAAGAGGGGGAACCAATGAGAGACTAGCTCTAGGTGTTGGGACAGGCACAGGTCACTCTATTTTCCCATCAGGAAGAAGAATTAAGCACAAGCTCAGCCTGCCCCCCAGAACCAGAAGAGGGCCTGAAGCAATCCTGCGCTTTTGCGGCCAGCTCCCAAAAAAGCGAGTTGAAAAATGGAGCTCAGGGGCACTGCAATTCACAAACCTGCAGAGTTTTAAATGATACCTCTCGTCCACAAATATATTAAGGGAAGGCAACGAAGAGGCTTTGAAAGCAAGGCAGAATTGCAGGAAACAGATTTCAGGAGGTAGATTCGAATCGCCTTGAAAGCACATGAAAAGCGGCAAAACGTGGACAATGATGCCCTTGGCCAAAAAGGGCGTATGCGTTTTTTCCTGAATATATTCAGGAAAAAACGCATACGCCCTTTTTGGCCAACCAAGCAACCTGGAAAGGCCAATCAGCGCTCCAAAGAAGTCTCGCTTCCCAGCGGGCAAAAGGGCCATGCGGAAAAAAGTGTCCAAACCAGAAATGCAGGACCGGCCATGGAGAAATGGGAGCCTTGCTATGCTGATGGGTGGGATGTAAATTGCCAACAGCCACTCTGGAGAAGTGTACGGTGTGTTCTGAAACATCTAAAAAACACAGCTTGGAGAGCATAGGGCACTTCCACTCATGGGCGTATAAATTGGGAAAACTAAAAATCAGCAAGACACAGGCACCCCAAAGTTTAGGGCTGCTCTGTTGACAAGAACCCCCACTTCATTACACCTTAAATATCCTAGGAAAGAGAAAAATGGATAAAGAAGTTGGGGTCCTCATGTACAATGGAATATCACTCAGCCATGAAATCCACGTCATAAGGCTAGTAGCAGCACGATGAGTGGATTTAGGTACGACGATTCTAAGTGAAATAAGTCACACAGAAAACGACACTTATCATAAGATATCAATTCTAGAGGGAATGTAAAAACCGCTACACTTGAACTGAATTACAAAACAGAACAGAGTCACACGTTTAGAAAACACACTATGGCTGCTGAACGGGAAAGGTGAGGTGGGGTGATGCATAAAACAAGGGTTTCAAATTAGCTCAGATACCGTTCCATAAACCCAATATGTAAGAGACAAGACCTATCCCTTTTTCAGTGAACTGGACTCAACACCCCCTATTCACCGCACAAGAATATATCTGACTAGTAAGAATCTTCAAACCTATGTATTGATATCTCTCTGTAAGTGAGTCAAGGGGGTGTAAAGCGGCATAAACACAGCCGTGAAAAGCAGCTAAACCCCATTATAAAAATAAATTACTTTTCAAAACCCGTGAAACAAAGACAGTGAAAGAGAGAGAAATTCTTACAAAATTCGTTCAGGGGCTGTGATGCAACCTGGATTGACCATATCTAGACCCACAGCTGATTGAGACATAAGGGTGGACACTCTTGGGGCTGAGAGGTTCGGTGAGGTTGGGTGAGCCAACGCAGACCCTTTCAAGTAATACTGCATGGTACCCATCCCATGGGTCCCAAATCTCCAGGTTCAAGGGCATCTTCCTACGTCGAAAACAGGCATGAGAAACCCAGAAGATGGTACACCGTGTGATCGGGAAAGGTTTCTAAAACGCACCTCATTTCTCATCTCCTTTGCTCGGGTTCGCCATTCCAGCCGATTTACTAGCCATCTCCCTCCTTGGAGAATCAGCACCTTTAACCTCCTGTTCCGTACAGGTTGCAATTTGTCCTGAGGATGAACGGGAAGAGGGGGAACCAATGAGAGACTAGCTCTAGGTGTTGGGACAGGCACAGGTCACTCTATTTTCCCATCAGGAAGAAGAATTAAGCACAAGCTCAGCCTGCCCCCCAGAACCAGAAGAGGGCCTGAAGCAATCCTGCGCTTTTGCGGCCAGCTCCCAAAAAAGCGAGTTGAAAAATGGAGCTCAGGGGCACTGCAATTCACAAACCTGCAGAGTTTTAAATGATACCTCTCGTCCACAAATATATTAAGGGAAGGCAACGAAGAGGCTTTGAAAGCAAGGCAGAATTGCAGGAAACAGATTTCAGGAGGTAGATTCGAATCGCCTTGAAAGCACATGAAAAGCGGCAAAACGTGGACAATGATGCCCTTGGCCAAAAAGGGCGTATGCGTTTTTTCCTGAATATATTCAGGAAAAAACGCATACGCCCTTTTTGGCCAACCAAGCAACCTGGAAAGGCCAATCAGCGCTCCAAAGAAGTCTCGCTTCCCAGCGGGCAAAAGGGCCATGCGGAAAAAAGTGTCCAAACCAGAAATGCAGGACCGGCCATGGAGAAATGGGAGCCTTGCTACGCTGATGGGTGGGATGTAAATTGCCAACAGCCACTCTGGAGAAGTGTACGGTGTGTTCTGAAACATCTAAAAAACACAGCTTGGAGAGCATAGGGCACTTCCACTCATGGGCGTATAAATTGGGAAAACTAAAAATCAGCAAGACACAGGCACCCCAAAGTTTAGGGCTGCTCTGTTGACAAGAACCCCCACTTCATTACACCTTAAATATCCTAGGAAAGAGAAAAATGGATAAAGAAGTTGGGGTCCTCATGTACAATGGAATATCACTCAGCCATGAAATCAACGTCATAAGGCTAGTAGCAGCACGATGAGTGGATTTAGGTACGACGATTCTAAGTGAAATAAGTCACACAGAAAAAGACACTTATCATAAGATATCACTTCTAGAGGGAATGTAAAAACCGCTACACTTGAACTGAATTACAAAACAGAACAGAGTCACACGTTTAGAAAACACACTATGGCTGCTGAACGGGAAAGGTGAGGTGGGGTGATGCATAAAACAAGGGTTTCAAATTAGCTCAGATACCGTTCCATAAACCCAATATGTAAGAGACAAGACCTATCCCTTTTTCAGTGAACTGGACTCAACACCCCCTATTCACCGCACAAGAATATATCTGACTAGTAAGAATCTTCAAACCTATGTATTGATATCTCTCTGTAAGTGAGTCAAGGGGGTGTAAAGCGGCATAAACACAGCCGTGAAAAGCAGCTAAACCCCATTATAAAAATAAATTACTTTTCAAAACCCGTGAAACAAAGACAGTGAAAGAGAGAGAAATTCTTACAAAATTCGTTCAGGGGCTGTGATGCAACCTGGATTGACCATATCTAGACCCACAGCTGATTGAGACATATGGGTGGACACTCTTGGGGCTGAGAGGTTCGGTGAGGTTGGGTGAGCCAACGCAGACCCTTTCAAGTAATACTGCATGGTACCCATCCCATGGGTCCCAAATCTCCAGGTTCAAGGGCATCTTCCTACATCGAAAACAGGCATGGGAAACCCAGAAGATGGTACACCGTGTGATCGGGAAAGGTTTCTAAAACGCACCTCATTTCTCATCTCCTTTGCTCGGGTTCGCCATTCCAGCCGATTTACTAGCCATCTCCCTCCTTGGAGAATCAGCACCTTTACCCTCCTGTTCCGTACAGGTTGCAATTTGTCCTGAGGATGAACGGGAAGAGGGGGAACCAATGAGAGACTAGCTCTAGGTGTTGGGACAGGCACAGGTCACTCTATTTTCCCATCAGGAAGAAGAATTAAGCACAAGCTCAGCCTGCCCCCCAGAACCAGAAGAGGGCCTGAAGCAATCCTGCGCTTTTGCGGCCAGCTCCCAAAAAAGCGAGTTGAAAAATGGAGCTCAGGGGCACTGCAATTCACAAACCTGCAGAGTTTTAAATGATACCTCTCGTCCACAAATATATTAAGGGAAGGCAACGAAGAGGCTTTGAAAGCAAGGCAGAATTGCAGGAAACAGATTTCAGGAGGTAGATTCGAATCGCCTTGAAAGCACATGAAAAGCGGCAAAACGTGGACAATGATGCCCTTGGCCAAAAAGGGCGTATGCGTTTTTTCCTGAATATATTCAGGAAAAAACGCATACGCCCTTTTTGGCCAACCAAGCAACCTGAAAAGGCCAATCAGCGCTCCAAAGAAGTCTCGCTTCCCAGCGGGCAAAAGGGCCATGCGGAAAAAAGTGTCCAAACCAGAAAGGCAGGACCGGCCATGGAGAAATGGGAGCCTTGCTACGCTGATGGGTGGGATGTAAATTGCCAACAGCCACTCTGGAGAAGTGTACGGTGTGTTCTGAAACATCTAAAAAACACAGCTTGGAGAGCATAGGGCACTTCCACTCATGGGCGTATAAATTGGGAAAACTAAAAATCAGCAAGACACAGGCACCCCAAAGTTTAGGGCTGCTCTGTTGACAAGAACCCCCACTTCATTACACCTTAAATATCCTAGGAAAGAGAAAAATGGATAAAGAAGTTGGGGTCCTCATGTACAATGGAATATCACTCAGCCATGAAATCAACGTCATAAGGCTAGTAGCAGCACGATGAGTGGATTTAGGTACGACGATTCTAAGTGAAATAAGTCACACAGAAAAAGACACTTATCATAAGATATCACTTCTAGAGGGAATGTAAAAACCGCTACACTTGAACTGAATTACAAAACAGAACAGAGTCACACGTTTAGAAAACACACTATGGCTGCTGAACGGGAAAGGTGAGGTGGGGTGATGCATAAAACAAGGGTTTCAAATTAGCTCAGATACCGTTCCATAAACCCAGTATGTAAGAGACAAGACCTATTCCTTTTTCAGTGAACTGGACTCAACACCCCCTATTCACCGCACAAGAATATATCTGACTAGTAAGAATGTTCAAACCTATGTATTGATATCTCTCTGTAAGTGAGTCAAGGGGGTGTAAAGCGGCATAAACACAGCCGTGAAAAGCAGCTAAACCCCATTATAAAAATAAATTACTTTTCAAAACCCGTGAAACAAAGACAGTGAAAGAGAGAGAAATTCTTACAAAATTCGTTCAGGGGCTGTGATGCAACCTGGATTGACCATATCTAGACCCACAGCTGATTGAGACATCAGGGTGGACACTCTTGGGGCTGAGAGGTTCGGTGAGGTTGGGTGAGCCAACGCAGACCCTTTCAAGTAATACTGCATGGTACCCATCCCATGGGTCCCAAATCTCCAGGTTCAAGGGCATCTTCCTACGTCGAAAACAGGCATGAGAAACCCAGAAGATGGTACACCGTGTGATCGGGAAAGGTTTCTAAAACGCACCTCATTTCTCATCTCCTTTGCTCGGGTTCGCCATTCCAGCCGATTTACTAGCCATCTCCCTCCTTGGAGAATCAGCACCTTTAACCTCCTGTTCCGTATAGGTTGCAATTTGTCCTGAGGATGAACGGGAAGAGGGGAAACCAATGAGAGACTAGCTCTAGGTGTTGGGACAGGCACAGGTCACTCTATTTTCCCATCAGGAAGAAGAATTAAGCACAAGCTCAGCCTGCCCCCCAGAACCAGAAGAGGGCCTGAAGCAATCCTGCCCTTTTGCGGTCAGCTCCCAAAAAAGCGAGTTGAAAAATGGAGCTCAGGGGCACTGCAATTCACAAACCTGCAGAGTTTTAAATGATACCTCTCGTCCACAAATATATTAAGGGAAGGCAACGAAGAGGCTTTGAAAGCAAGGCAGAATTGCAGGAAACAGATTTCAGGAGGTAGATTCGAATCGCCTTGAAAGCACATGAAAAGCGGCAAAACGTGGACAATGATGCCCTTGGCCAAAAAGGGCGTATGCGTTTTTTCCTGAATATATTCAGGAAAAAACGCATACGCCCTTTTTGGCCAACCAAGCAACCTGGAAAGGCCAATCAGCGCTCCAAAGAAGTCTCGCTTCCCAGCGGGCAAAAGGGCCATGCGGAAAAAAGTGTCCAAACCAGAAATGCAGGACCGGCCATGGAGAAATGGGAGCCTTGCTACGCTGATGGGTGGGATGTAAATTGCCAACAGCCACTCTGGAGAAGTGTACGGTGTGTTCTGAAACATCTAAAAAACACAGCTTGGAGAGCATAGGGCACTTCCACTCATGGGCGTATAAATTGGGAAAACTAAAAATCAGCAAGACACAGGCACCCCAAAGTTTAGGGCTGCTCTGTTGACAAGAACCCCCACTTCATTACACCTTAAATATCCTAGGAAAGAGAAAAATGGATAAAGAAGTTGGGGTCCTCATGTACAATGGAATATCACTCAGCCATGAAATCCACGTCATAAGGCTAGTAGCAGCACGATGAGTGGATTTAGGTACGACGATTCTAAGTGAAATAAGTCACACAGAAAAAGACACTTATCATAAGATATCACTTCTAGAGGGAATGTAAAAACCGCTACACTTGAACTGAATTACAAAACAGAACAGAGTCACACGTTTAGAAAACACACTATGGCTGCTGAACGGGAAAGGTGAGGTGGGGTGATGCATAAAACAAGGGTTTCAAATTAGCTCAGATACCGTTCCATAAACCCAGTATGTAAGAGACAAGACCTATTCCTTTTTCAGTGAACTGGACTCAACACCCCCTATTCACCGCACAAGAATATATCTGACTAGTAAGAATCTTCAAACCTATGTATTGATATCTCTCTGTAAGTGAGTCAAGGGGGTGTAAAACGGCATAAACACAGCCGTGAAAAGCAGCTAAACCCCATTATAAAAATAAATTACTTTTCAAAACCCGTGAAACAAAGACAGTGAAAGAGAGAGAAATTCTTACAAAATTCGTTCAGGGGCTGTGATGCAACCTGGATTGACCATATCTAGACCCACAGCTGATTGAGACATCAGGGTGGACACTCTTGGGGCTGAGAGGTTCGGTGAGGTTGGGTGAGCCAACGCAGACCCTTTCAAGTAATACTGCATGGTACCCATCCCATGGGTCCCAAATCTCCAGGTTCAAGGGCATCTTCCTACGTCGAAAACAGGCATGAGAAACCCAGAAGATGGTACACCGTGTGATCGGGAAAGGTTTCTAAAACGCACCTCATTTCTCATCTCCTTTGCTCGGGTTCGCCATTCCAGCCGATTTACTAGCCATCTCCCTCCTTGGAGAATCAGCACCTTTACCCTCCTGTTCCGTACAGGTTGCAATTTGTCCTGAGGATGAACGGGAAGAGGGGGAACCAATGAGAGACTAGCTCTAGGTGTTGGGACAGGCACAGGTCACTCTATTTTCCCATCAGGAAGAAGAATTAAGCACAAGCTCAGCCTGCCCCCCAGAACCAGAAGAGGGCCTGAAGCAATCCTGCGCTTTTGCGGCCAGCTCCCAAAAAAGCGAGTTGAAAAATGGAGCTCAGGGGCACTGCAATTCACAAACCTGCAGAGTTTTAAATGATACCTCTCGTCCACAAATATATTAAGGGAAGGCAACGAAGAGGCTTTGAAAGCAAGGCAGAATTGCAGGAAACAGATTTCAGGAGGTAGATTCGAATCGCCTTGAAAGCACATGAAAAGCGGCAAAACGTGGACAATGATGCCCTTGGCCAAAAAGGGCGTATGCGTTTTTTCCTGAATATATTCAGGAAAAAACGCATACGCCCTTTTTGGCCAACCAAGCAACCTGGAAAGGCCAATCAGCACTCCAAAGAAGTCTCGCTTCCCAGCGGGCAAAAGGGCCATGCGGAAAAAAGTGTCCAAACCAGAAAGGCAGGACCGGCCATGGAGAAATGGGAGCCTTGCTACGCTGATGGGCGGGATGTAAATTGCCAACAGCCACTCTGGAGAAGTGTACGGTGTGTTCTGAAACATCTAAAAAACACAGCTTGGAGAGCATAGGGCACTTCCACTCATGGGCGTATAAATTGGGAAAACTAAAAATCAGCAAGACACAGGCACCCCAAAGTTTAGGGCTGCTCTGTTGACAAGAACCCCCACTTCATTACACCTTAAATATCCTAGGAAAGAGAAAAATGGATAAAGAAGTTGTGGTCCTCATGTACAATGGAATATCACTCAGCCATGAAATCCACGTCATAAGGCTAGTAGCAGCACGATGAGTGGATTTAGGTACGACGATTCTAAGTGAAATAAGTCACACAGAAAAAGACACTTATCATAAGATATCACTTCGAGAGGGAATGTAAAAACCGCTACACTTGAACTGAATTACAAAACAGAACAGAGTCACACGTTTAGGCAACACACTATGGCTGCTGAACGGGCAAGGTGAGGTGGGGTGATGCATAAAACAAGGGTTTCAAATTAGCTCAGATACCGTTCCATAAACCCAATATGTAAGAGACAAGACCTATTCCTTTTTCAGTGAACTGGACTCAACACCCCCTATTCACCGCACAAGAATATATCTGACTAGTAAGAATCTTCAAACCTATGTATTGATATCTCTCTGTAAGTGAGTCAAGGGGGTGTAAAGCGGCATAAACACAGCCGTGAAAAGCAGCTAAACCCCATTATAAAAATAAATTACTTTTCAAAACCCGTGAAACAAAGACAGTGAAAGAGAGAGAAATTCTTACAAAATTCGTTCAGGGGTTGTGATGCAACCTGGATTGACCATATCTAGACCCACAGCTGATTGAGACATCAGGGTGGACACTCTTGGGGCTGAGAGGTTCGGTGAGGTTGGGTGAGCCAACGCAGACCCTTTCAAGTAATACTGCATGGTACCCATCCCATGGGTCCCAAATCTCCAGGTTCAAGGGCATCTTCCTACGTCGAAAACAGGCATGAGAAACCCAGAAGATGGTACACCGTGTGATCGGGAAAGGTTTCTAAAACGCACCTCATTTCTCATCTCCTTTGCTCGGGTTCGCCATTCCAGCCAATTTACTAGCCATCTCCCTCCTTGGAGAATCAGCACCTTTACCCTCCTGTTCCGTACAGGTTGCAATTTGTCCTGAGGATGAACGGGAAGAGGGGGAACCAATGAGAGACTAGCTCTAGGTGTTGGGACAGGCACAGGTCACTCTATTTTCCCATCAGGAAGAAGAATTAAGCACAAGCTCAGCCTGCCCCCCAGAACCAGAAGAGGGCCTGAAGCAATCCTGCGCTTTTGCGGCCAGCTCCCAAAAAAGCGAGTTGAAAAATGGAGCTCAGGGGCACTGCAATTCACAAACCTGCAGAGTTTTAAATGATACCTCTCGTCCACAAATATATTAAGGGAAGGCAACGAAGAGGCTTTGAAAGCAAGGCAGAATTGCAGGAAACAGATTTCAGGAGGTAGATTCGAATCGCCTTGAAAGCACATGAAAAGCGGCAAAACGTGGACAATGATGCCCTTGGCCAAAAAGGGCGTATGCGTTTTTTCCTGAATATATTCAGGAAAAAACGCATACGCCCTTTTTGGCCAACCAAGCAACCTGGAAAGGCCAATCAGCGCTCCAAAGAAGTCTCGCTTCCCAGCGGGCAAAAGGGCCATGCGGAAAAAAGTGTCCAAACCAGAAATGCAGGACCGGCCATGGAGAAATGGGAGCCTTGCTACGCTGATGGGTGGGATGTAAATTGCCAACAGCCACTCTGGAGAAGTGTACGGTGTGTTCTGAAACATCTAAAAAACACAGCTTGGAGAGCATAGGGCACTTCCACTCATGGGCGTATAAATTGGGAAAACTAAAAATCAGCAAGACACAGGCACCCCAAAGTTTAGGGCTGCTCTGTTGACAAGAACCCCCACTTCATTACACCTTAAATATCCTAGGAAAGAGAAAAATGGATAAAGAAGTTGGGGTCCTCATGTACAATGGAATATCACTCAGCCATGAAATCAACGTCATAAGGCTAGTAGCAGCACGATGAGTGGATTTAGGTACGACGATTCTAAGTGAAATAAGTCACACAGAAAAAGACACTTATCATAAGATATCACTTCGAGAGGGAATGTAAAAACCGCTACACTTGAACTGAATTACAAAACAGAACAGAGTCACACGTTTAGGCAACACACTATGGCTGCTGAACGGGCAAGGTGAGGTGGGGTGATGCATAAAACAAGGGTTTCAAATTAGCTCAGATACCGTTCCATAAACCCAATATGTAAGAGACAAGACCTATTCCTTTTTCAGTGAACTGGACTCAACACCCCCTATTCACCGCACAAGAATATATCTGACTAGTAAGAATCTTCAAACCTATGTATTGATATCTCTCTGTAAGTGAGTCAAGGGGGTGTAAAGCGGCATAAACACAGCCATGAAAAGCAGCTAAACCCCATTATAAAAATAAATTACTTTTCAAAACCCGTGAAACAAAGACAGTGAAAGAGAGAGAAATTCTTACAAAATTCGTTCAGGGGCTGTGATGCAACCTGGATTGACCATATCTAGACCCACAGCTGATTGAGACATAAGGGTGGACACTCTTGGGGCTGAGAGGTTCGGTGAGGTTGGGTGAGCCAACGCAGACCCTTTCAAGTAATACTGCATGGTACCCATCCCATGGGTCCCAAATCTCCAGGTTCAAGGGCATCTTCCTACATCGAAAACAGGCATGAGAAACCCAGAAGATGGTACACCGTGTGATCGGGAAAGGTTTCTAAAACGCACCTCATTTCTCATCTCCTTTGCTCGGGTTCGCCATTCCAGCCGATTTACTAGCCATCTCCCTCCTTGGAGAATCAGCACCTTTAACCTCCTGTTCCGTATAGGTTGCAATTTGTCCTGAGGATGAACGGGAAGAGGGGGAACCAATGAGAGACTAGCTCTAGGTGTTGGGACAGGCACAGGTCACTCTATTTTCCCATCAGGAAGAAGAATTAAGCACAAGCTCAGCCTGCCCCCCAGAACCAGAAGAGGGCCTGAAGCAATCCTGCGCTTTTGCGGTCAGCTCCCAAAAAAGCGAGTTGAAAAATGGAGCTCAGGGGCACTGCAATTCACAAACCTGCAGAGTTTTAAATGATACCTCTCGTCCACAAATATATTAAGGGAAGGCAACGAAGAGGCTTTGAAAGCAAGGCAGAATTGCAGGAAACAGATTTCAGGAGGTAGATTCGAATCGCCTTGAAAGCACATGAAAAGCGGCAAAACGTGGACAATGATGCCCTTGGCCAAAAAGGGCGTATGCGTTTTTTCCTGAATATATTCAGGAAAAAACGCATACGCCCTTTTTGGCCAACCAAGCAACCTGGAAAGGCCAATCAGCGCTCCAAAGAAGTCTCGCTTCCCAGCGGGCAAAAGGGCCATGCGGAAAAAAGTGTCCAAACCAGAAAGGCAGGACCGGCCATGGAGAAATGGGAGCCTTGCTACGCTGATGGGCGGGATGTAAATTGCCAACAGCCACTCTGGAGAAGTGTGCGGTGTGTTCTGAAACATCTAAAAAACACAGCTTGGAGAGCATAGGGCACTTCCACTCATGGGCGTATAAATTGGGAAAACTAAAAATCAGCAAGACACAGGCACCCCAAAGTTTAGGGCTGCTCTGTTGACAAGAACCCCCACTTCATTACACCTTAAATATCCTAGGAAAGAGAAAAATGGATAAAGAAGTTGTGGTCCTCATGTACAATGGAATATCACTCAACCATGAAATCCACGTCATAAGGCTAGTAGCAGCACGATGAGTGGATTTAGGTACGACGATTCTAAGTGAAATAAGTCACACAGAAAAAGACACTTATCATAAGATATCACTTCGAGAGGGAATGTAAAAACCGCTACACTTGAACTGAATTACAAAACAGAACAGAGTCACACGTTTAGAAAACACACTATGGCTGCTGAACGGGCAAGGTGAGGTGGGGTGATGCATAAAACAAGGGTTTCAAATTAGCTCAGATACCGTTCCATAAACCCAATATGTAAGAGACAAGACCTATTCCTTTTTCAGTGAACTGGACTCAACACCCCCTATTCACCGCACAAGAATATATCTGACTAGTAAGAATCTTCAAACCTATGTATTGATATCTCTCTGTAAGTGAGTCAAGGGGGTGTAAAGCGGCATAAACACAGCCGTGAAAAGCAGCTAAACCCCATTATAAAAATAAATTACTTTTCAAAACCCGTGAAACAAAGACAGTGAAAGAGAGAGAAATTCTTACAAAATTCGTTCAGGGGCTGTGATGCAACCTGGATTGACCATATCTAGACCCACAGCTGATTGAGACATAAGGGTGGACACTCTTGGGGCTGAGAGGTTCGGTGAGGTTGGGTGAGCCAACGCAGACCCTTTCAAGTAATACTGCATGGTACCCATCCCATGGGTCCCAAATCTCCAGGTTCAAGGGCATCTTCCTACATCGAAAACAGGCATGAGAAACCCAGAAGATGGTACACCGTGTGATCGGGAAAGGTTTCTAAAACGCACCTCATTGCTCATCTCCTTTGCTCGGGTTCGCCATTCCAGCCGATTTACTAGCCATCTCCCTCCTTGGAGAATCAGCACCTTTAACCTCCTGTTCCGTATAGGTTGCAATTTGTCCTGAGGATGAACGGGAAGAGGGGGAACCAATGAGAGACTAGCTCTAGGTGTTGGGACAGGCACAGGTCACTCTATTTTCCCATCAGGAAGAAGAATTAAGCACAAGCTCAGCCTGCCCCCCAGAACCAGAAGAGGGCCTGAAGCAATCCTGCGCTTTTGCGGCCAGCTCCCAAAAAAGCGAGTTGAAAAATGGAGCTCAGGGGCACTGCAATTCACAAACCTGCAGAGTTTTAAATGATACCTCTCGTCCACAAATATATTAAGGGAAGGCAACGAAGAGGCTTTGAAAGCAAGGCAGAATTGCAGGAAACAGATTTCAGGAGGTAGATTCGAATCGCCTTGAAAGCACATGAAAAGCGGCAAAACGTGGACAATGATGCCCTTGGCCAAAAAGGGCGTATGCGTTTTTTCCTGAATATATTCAGGAAAAAACGCATACGCCCTTTTTGGCCAACCAAGCAACCTGGAAAGGCCAATCAGCGCTCCAAAGAAGTCTCGCTTCCCAGCGGGCAAAAGGGCCATGCGGAAAAAAGTGTCCAAACCAGAAATGCAGGACCGGCCATGGAGAAATGGGAGCCTTGCTACGCTGATGGGTGGGATGTAAATTGCCAACAGCCACTCTGGAGAAGTGTACGGTGTGTTCTGAAACATCTAAAAAACACAGCTTGGAGAGCATAGGGCACTTCCACTCATGGGCGTATAAATTGGGAAAACTAAAAATCAGCAAGACACAGGCACCCCAAAGTTTAGGGCTGCTCTGTTGACAAGAACCCCCACTTCATTACACCTTAAATATCCTAGGAAAGAGAAAAATGGATAAAGAAGTTGGGGTCCTCATGTACAATGGAATATCACTCAGCCATGAAATCAACGTCATAAGGCTAGTAGCAGCACGATGAGTGGATTTAGGTACGACGATTCTAAGTGAAATAAGTCACACAGAAAAAGACACTTATCATAAGATATCACTTCTAGAGGGAATGTAAAAACCGCTACACTTGAACTGAATTACAAAACAGAACAGAGTCACACGTTTAGAAAACACACTATGGCTGCTGAACGGGAAAGGTGAGGTGGGGTGATGCATAAAACAAGGGTTTCAAATTAGCTCAGATACCGTTCCATAAACCCAGTATGTAAGAGACAAGACCTATTCCTTTTTCAGTGAACTGGACTCAACACCCCCTATTCACCGCACAAGAATATATCTGACTAGTAAGAATCTTCAAACCTATGTATTGATATCTCTCTGTAAGTGAGTCAAGGGGGTGTAAAGCGGCATAAACACAGCCGTGAAAAGCAGCTAAACCCCATTATAAAAATAAATTACTTTTCAAAACCCGTGAAACAAAGACAGTGAAAGAGAGAGAAATTCTTACAAAATTCGTTCAGGGGCTGTGATGCAACCTGGATTGACCATATCTAGACCCACAGCTGATTGAGACATCAGGGTGGACACTCTTGGGGCTGAGAGGTTCGGTGAGGTTGGGTGAGCCAACGCAGACCCTTTCAAGTAATACTGCATGGTACCCATCCCATGGGTCCCAAATCTCCAGGTTCAAGGGCATCTTCCTACGTCGAAAACAGGCATGAGAAACCCAGAAGATGGTACACCGTGTGATCGGGAAAGGTTTCTAAAACGCACCTCATTTCTCATCTCCTTTGCTCGGGTTCGCCATTCCAGCCAATTTACTAGCCATCTCCCTCCTTGGAGAATCAGCACCTTTACCCTCCTGTTCCGTACAGGTTGCAATTTGTCCTGAGGATGAACGGGAAGAGGGGGAACCAATGAGAGACTAGCTCTAGGTGTTGGGACAGGCACAGGTCACTCTATTTTCCCATCAGGAAGAAGAATTAAGCACAAGCTCAGCCTGCCCCCCAGAACCAGAAGAGGGCCTGAAGCAATCCTGCGCTTTTGCGGCCAGCTCCCAAAAAAGCGAGTTGAAAAATGGAGCTCAGGGGCACTGCAATTCACAAACCTGCAGAGTTTTAAATGATACCTCTCGTCCACAAATATATTAAGGGAAGGCAACGAAGAGGCTTTGAAAGCAAGGCAGAATTGCAGGAAACAGATTTCAGGAGGTAGATTCGAATCGCCTTGAAAGCACATGAAAAGCGGCAAAACGTGGACAATGATGCCCTTGGCCAAAAAGGGCGTATGCGTTTTTTCCTGAATATATTCAGGAAAAAACGCATACGCCCTTTTTGGCCAACCAAGCAACCTGGAAAGGCCAATCAGCGCTCCAAAGAAGTCTCGCTTCCCAGCGGGCAAAAGGGCCATGCGGAAAAAAGTGTCCAAACCAGAAATGCAGGACCGGCCATGGAGAAATGGGAGCCTTGCTACGCTGATGGGTGGGATGTAAATTGCCAACAGCCACTCTGGAGAAGTGTACGGTGTGTTCTGAAACATCTAAAAAACACAGCTTGGAGAGCATAGGGCACTTCCACTCATGGGCGTATAAATTGGGAAAACTAAAAATCAGCAAGACACAGGCACCCCAAAGTTTAGGGCTGCTCTGTTGACAAGAACCCCCACTTCATTACACCTTAAATATCCTAGGAAAGAGAAAAATGGATAAAGAAGTTGGGGTCCTCATGTACAATGGAATATCACTCAGCCATGAAATCAACGTCATAAGGCTAGTAGCAGCACGATGAGTGGATTTAGGTACGACGATTCTAAGTGAAATAAGTCACACAGAAAAAGACACTTATCATAAGATATCACTTCGAGAGGGAATGTAAAAACCGCTACACTTGAACTGAATTACAAAACAGAACAGAGTCACACGTTTAGGCAACACACTATGGCTGCTGAACGGGCAAGGTGAGGTGGGGTGATGCATAAAAAAAGGGTTTCAAATTAGCTCAGATACCGTTCCATAAACCCAATATGTAAGAGACAAGACCTATTCCTTTTTCAGTGAACTGGACTCAACACCCCCTATTCACCGCACAAGAATATATCTGACTAGTAAGAATCTTCAAACCTATGTATTGATATCTCTCTGTAAGTGAGTCAAGGGGGTGTAAAGCGGCATAAACACAGCCATGAAAAGCAGCTAAACCCCATTATAAAAATAAATTACTTTTCAAAACCCGTGAAACAAAGACAGTGAAAGAGAGAGAAATTCTTACAAAATTCGTTCAGGGGCTGTGATGCAACCTGGATTGACCATATCTAGACCCACAGCTGATTGAGACATAAGGGTGGACACTCTTGGGGCTGAGAGGTTCGGTGAGGTTGGGTGAGCCAACGCAGACCCTTTCAAGTAATACTGCATGGTACCCATCCCATGGGTCCCAAATCTCCAGGTTCAAGGGCATCTTCCTACATCGAAAACAGGCATGAGAAACCCAGAAGATGGTACACCGTGTGATCGGGAAAGGTTTCTAAAACGCACCTCATTTCTCATCTCCTTTGCTCGGGTTCGCCATTCCAGCCGATTTACTAGCCATCTCCCTCCTTGGAGAATCAGCACCTTTAACCTCCTGTTCCGTATAGGTTGCAATTTGTCCTGAGGATGAACGGGAAGAGGGGGAACCAATGAGAGACTAGCTCTAGGTGTTGGGACAGGCACAGGTCACTCTATTTTCCCATCAGGAAGAAGAATTAAGCACAAGCTCAGCCTGCCCCCCAGAACCAGAAGAGGGCCTGAAGCAATCCTGCGCTTTTGCGGTCAGCTCCCAAAAAAGCGAGTTGAAAAATGGAGCTCAGGGGCACTGCAATTCACAAACCTGCAGAGTTTTAAATGATACCTCTCGTCCACAAATATATTAAGGGAAGGCAACGAAGAGGCTTTGAAAGCAAGGCAGAATTGCAGGAAACAGATTTCAGGAGGTAGATTCGAATCGCCTTGAAAGCACATGAAAAGCGGCAAAACGTGGACAATGATGCCCTTGGCCAAAAAGGGCGTATGCGTTTTTTCCTGAATATATTCAGGAAAAAACGCATACGCCCTTTTTGGCCAACCAAGCAACCTGGAAAGGCCAATCAGCGCTCCAAAGAAGTCTCGCTTCCCAGCGGGCAAAAGGGCCATGCGGAAAAAAGTGTCCAAACCAGAAATGCAGGACCGGCCATGGAGAAATGGGAGCCTTGCTACGCTGATGGGTGGGATGTAAATTGCCAACAGCCACTCTGGAGAAGTGTACGGTGTGTTCTGAAACATCTAAAAAACACAGCTTGGAGAGCATAGGGCACTTCCACTCATGGGCGTATAAATTGGGAAAACTAAAAATCAGCAAGACACAGGCACCCCAAAGTTTAGGGCTGCTCTGTTGACAAGAACCCCCACTTCATTACACCTTAAATATCCTAGGAAAGAGAAAAATGGATAAAGAAGTTGGGGTCCTCATGTACAATGGAATATCACTCAGCCATGAAATCAACGTCATAAGGCTAGTAGCAGCACGATGAGTGGATTTAGGTACGACGATTCTAAGTGAAATAAGTCACACAGAAAAAGACACTTATCATAAGATATCACTTCGAGAGGGAATGTAAAAACCGCTACACTTGAACTGAATTACAAAACAGAACAGAGTCACACGTTTAGGCAACACACTATGGTTGCTGAACGGGCAAGGTGAGGTGGGGTGATGCATAAAACAAGGGTTTCAAATTAGCTCAGATACCGTTCCATAAACCCAATATGTAAGAGACAAGACCTATTCCTTTTTCAGTGAACTGGACTCAACACCCCCTATTCACCGCACAAGAATATATCTGACTAGTAAGAATCTTCAAACCTATGTATTGATATCTCTCTGTAAGTGAGTCAAGGGGGTGTAAAGCGGCATAAACACAGCCGTGAAAAGCAGCTAAACCCCATTATAAAAATAAATTACTTTTCAAAACCCGTGAAACAAAGACAGTGAAAGAGAGAGAAATTCTTACAAAATTCGTTCAGGGGCTGTGATGCAACCTGGATTGACCATATCTAGACCCACAGCTGATTGAGACATAAGGGTGGACACTCTTGGGGCTGAGAGGTTCGGTGAGGTTGGGTGAGCCAACGCAGACCCTTTCAAGTAATACTGCATGGTACCCATCCCATGGGTCCCAAATCTCCAGGTTCAAGGGCATCTTCCTACATCGAAAACAGGCATGAGAAACCCAGAAGATGGTACACCGTGTGATCGGGAAAGGTTTCTAAAACGCACCTCATTTCTCATCTCCTTTGCTCGGGTTCGCCATTCCAGCCGATTTACTAGCCATCTCCCTCCTTGGAGAATCAGCACCTTTAACCTCCTGTTCCGTATAGGTTGCAATTTGTCCTGAGGATGAACGGGAAGAGGGGGAACCAATGAGAGACTAGCTCTAGGTGTTGGGACAGGCACAGGTCACTCTATTTTCCCATCAGGAAGAAGAATTAAGCACAAGCTCAGCCTGCCCCCCAGAACCAGAAGAGGGCCTGAAGCAATCCTGCGCTTTTGCGGTCAGCTCCCAAAAAAGCGAGTTGAAAAATGGAGCTCAGGGGCACTGCAATTCACAAACCTGCAGAGTTTTAAATGATACCTCTCGTCCACAAATATATTAAGGGAAGGCAACGAAGAGGCTTTGAAAGCAAGGAAGAATTGCAGGAAACAGATTTCAGGAGGTAGATTCGAATCGCCTTGAAAGCACATGAAAAGCGGCAAAACGTGGACAATGATGCCCTTGGCCAAAAAGGGCGTATGCGTTTTTTCCTGAATATATTCAGGAAAAAACGCATACGCCCTTTTTGGCCAACCAAGCAACCTGGAAAGGCCAATCAGCGCTCCAAAGAAGTCTCGCTTCCCAGCGGGCAAAAGGGCCATGCGGAAAAAAGTGTCCAAACCAGAAATGCAGGACCGGCCATGGAGAAATGGGAGCCTTGCTACGCTGATGGGTGGGATGTAAATTGCCAACAGCCACTCTGGAGAAGTGTACGGTGTGTTCTGAAACATCTAAAAAACACAGCTTGGAGAGCATAGGGCACTTCCACTCATGGGCGTATAAATTGGGAAAACTAAAAATCAGCAAGACACAGGCACCCCAAAGTTTAGGGCTGCTCTGTTGACAAGAACCCCCACTTCATTACACCTTAAATATCCTAGGAAAGAGAAAAATGGATAAAGAAGTTGGGGTCCTCATGTACAATGGAATATCACTCAGCCATGAAATCAACGTCATAAGGCTAGTAGCAGCACGATGAGTGGATTTAGGTACGACGATTCTAAGTGAAATAAGTCACACAGAAAAAGACACTTATCATAAGATATCACTTCTAGAGGGAATGTAAAAACCGCTACACTTGAACTGAATTACAAAACAGAACAGAGTCACACGTTTAGAAAACACACTATGGCTGCTGAACGGGAAAGGTGAGGTGGGGTGATGCATAAAACAAGGGTTTCAAATTAGCTCAGATACCGTTCCATAAACCCAGTATGTAAGAGACAAGACCTATTCCTTTTTCAGTGAACTGGACTCAACACCCCCTATTCACCGCACAAGAATATATCTGACTAGTAAGAATCTTCAAACCTATGTATTGATATCTCTCTGTAAGTGAGTCAAGGGGGTGTAAAGCGGCATAAACACAGCCGTGAAAAGCAGCTAAACCCCATTATAAAAATAAATTACTTTTCAAAACCCGTGAAACAAAGACAGTGAAAGAGAGAGAAATTCTTACAAAATTCGTTCAGGGGCTGTGATGCAACCTGGATTGACCATATCTAGACCCACAGCTGATTGAGACATCAGGGTGGACTCTCTTGGGGCTGAGAGGTTCGGTGAGGTTGGGTGAGCCAACGCAGACCCTTTCAAGTAATACTGCATGGTACCCATCCCATGGGTCCCAAATCTCCAGGTTCAAGGGCATCTTCCTACGTCGAAAACAGGCATGAGAAACCCAGAAGATGGTACACCGTGTGATCGGGAAAGGTTTCTAAAACGCACCTCATTTCTCATCTCCTTTGCTCGGGTTCGCCATTCCAGCCAATTTACTAGCCATCTCCCTCCTTGGAGAATCAGCACCTTTACCCTCCTGTTCCGTACAGGTTGCAATTTGTCCTGAGGATGAACGGGAAGAGGGGGAACCAATGAGAGACTAGCTCTAGGTGTTGGGACAGGCACAGGTCACTCTATTTTCCCATCAGGAAGAAGAATTAAGCACAAGCTCAGCCTGCCCCCCAGAACCAGAAGAGGGCCTGAAGCAATCCTGCGCTTTTGCGGCCAGCTCCCAAAAAAGCGAGTTGAAAAATGGAGCTCAGGGGCACTGCAATTCACAAACCTGCAGAGTTTTAAATGATACCTCTCGTCCACAAATATATTAAGGGAAGGCAACGAAGAGGCTTTGAAAGCAAGGCAGAATTGCAGGAAACAGATTTCAGGAGGTAGATTCGAATCGCCTTGAAAGCACATGAAAAGCGGCAAAACGTGGACAATGATGCCCTTGGCCAAAAAGGGCGTATGCGTTTTTTCCTGAATATATTCAGGAAAAAACGCATACGCCCTTTTTGGCCAACCAAGCAACCTGGAAAGGCCAATCAGCGCTCCAAAGAAGTCTCGCTTCCCAGCGGGCAAAAGGGCCATGCGGAAAAAAGTGTCCAAACCAGAAATGCAGGACCGGCCATGGAGAAATGGGAGCCTTGCTACGCTGATGGGTGGGATGTAAATTGCCAACAGCCACTCTGGAGAAGTGTACGGTGTGTTCTGAAACATCTAAAAAACACAGCTTGGAGAGCATAGGGCACTTCCACTCATGGGCGTATAAATTGGGAAAACTAAAAATCAGCAAGACACAGGCACCCCAAAGTTTAGGGCTGCTCTGTTGACAAGAACCCCCACTTCATTACACCTTAAATATCCTAGGAAAGAGAAAAATGGATAAAGAAGTTGGGGTCCTCATGTACAATGGAATATCACTCAGCCATGAAATCAACGTCATAAGGCTAGTAGCAGCACGATGAGTGGATTTAGGTACGACGATTCTAAGTGAAATAAGTCACACAGAAAAAGGCACTTATCATAAGATATCACTTCTAGAGGGAATGTAAAAACCGCTACACTTGAACTGAATTACAAAACAGAACAGAGTCACACGTTTAGGAAACACACTACGGCTGCTGAACGGGAAAGGTGAGGTGGGGTGATGCATAAAACAAGGGTTTCAAATTAGCTCAGATACCGTTCCATAAACCCAATATGTAAGAGACAAGACCTATTCCTTTTTCAGTGAACTGGACTCAACACCCCCTATTCACCGCACAAGAATATATCTGACTAGTAAGAATCTTCAAACCTATGTATTGATATCTCTCTGTAAGTGAGTCAAGGGGGTGTAAAGCGGCATAAACACAGCCGTGAAAAGCAGCTAAACCCCATTATAAAAATAAATTACTTTTCAAAACCCGTGAAACAAAGACAGTGAAAGAGAGAGAAATTCTTACAAAATTCGTTCAGGGGCTGTGATGCAACCTGGATTGACCATATCTAGACCCACAGCTGATTGAGACATAAGGGTGGACACTCTTGGGGCTGAGAGGTTCGGTGAGGTTGGGTGAGCCAACGCAGACCCTTTCAAGTAATACTGCATGGTACCCATCCCATGGGTCCCAAATCTCCAGGTTCAAGGGCATCTTCCTACATCGAAAACAGGCATGAGAAACCCAGAAGATGGTACACCGTGTGATCGGGAAAGGTTTCTAAAACGCACCTCATTTCTCATCTCCTTTGCTCGGGTTCGCCATTCCAGCCGATTTACTAGCCATCTCCCTCCTTGGAGAATCAGCACCTTTAACCTCCTGTTCCGTACAGGTTGCAATTTGTCCTGAGGATGAACGGGAAGAGGGGGAACCAATGAGAGACTAGCTCTAGGTGTTGGGACAGGCACAGGTCACTCTATTTTCCCATCAGGAAGAAGAATTAAGCACAAGCTCAGCCTGCCCCCCAGAACCAGAAGAGGGCCTGAAGCAATCCTGCGCTTTTGCGGCCAGCTCCCAAAAAAGCGAGTTGAAAAATGGAGCTCAGGGGCACTGCAATTCACAAACCTGCAGAGTTTTAAATGATACCTCTCGTCCACAAATATATTAAGGGAAGGCAACGAAGAGGCTTTGAAAGCAAGGCAGAATTGCAGGAAACAGATTTCAGGAGGTAGATTCGAATCGCCTTGAAAGCACATGAAAAGCGGCAAAACGTGGACAATGATGCCCTTGGCCAAAAAGGGCGTATGCGTTTTTTCCTGAATATATTCAGGAAAAAACGCATACGCCCTTTTTGGCCAACCAAGCAACCTGGAAAGGCCAATCAGCGCTCCAAAGAAGTCTCGCTTCCCAGCGGGCAAAAGGGCCATGCGGAAAAAAGTGTCCAAACCAGAAATGCAGGACCGGCCATGGAGAAATGGGAGCCTTGCTACGCTGATGGGTGGGATGTAAATTGCCAACAGCCACTCTGGAGAAGTGTACGGTGTGTTCTGAAACATCTAAAAAACACAGCTTGGAGAGCATAGGGCACTTCCACTCATGGGCGTATAAATTGGGAAAACTAAAAATCAGCAAGACACAGGCACCCCAAAGTTTAGGGCTGCTCTGTTGACAAGAACCCCCACTTCATTACACCTTAAATATCCTAGGAAAGAGAAAAATGGATAAAGAAGTTGGGGTCCTCATGTACAATGGAATATCACTCAGCCATGAAATCAACGTCATAAGGCTAGTAGCAGCACGATGAGTGGATTTAGGTACGACGATTCTAAGTGAAATAAGTCACACAGAAAAAGACACTTATCATAAGATATCACTTCTAGAGGGAATGTAAAAACCGCTACACTTGAACTGAATTACAAAACAGAACAGAGTCACACGTTTAGGAAACACACTACGGCTGCTGAACGGGAAAGGTGAGGTGGGGTGATGCATAAAACAAGGGTTTCAAATTAGCTCAGATACCGTTCCATAAACCCAATATGTAAGAGACAAGACCTATTCCTTTTTCAGTGAACTGGACTCAACACCCCCTATTCACCGCACAAGAATATATCTGACTAGTAAGAATCTTCAAACCTATGTATTGATATCTCTCTGTAAGTGAGTCAAGGGGGTGTAAAGCGGCATAAACACAGCCGTGAAAAGCAGCTAAACCCCATTATAAAAATAAATTACTTTTCAAAACCCGTGAAACAAAGACAGTGAAAGAGAGAGAAATTCTTACAAAATTCGTTCAGGGGCTGTGATGCAACCTGGATTGACCATATCTAGACCCACAGCTGATTGAGACATAAGGGTGGACACTCTTGGGGCTGAGAGGTTCGGTGAGGTTGGGTGAGCCAACGCAGACCCTTTCAAGTAATACTGCATGGTACCCATCCCATGGGTCCCAAATCTCCAGGTTCAAGGGCATCTTCCTATGTCGAAAATAGGCATGAGAAACCCAGAAGATGGTACACCGTGTGATCGGGAAAGGTTTCTAAAACGCACCTCATTTCTCATCTCCTTTGCTCGGGTTCGCCATTCCAGCCGATTTACTAGCCATCTCCCTCCTTGGAGAATCAGCACCTTTAACCTCCTGTTCCGTACAGGTTGCAATTTGTCCTGAGGATGAACGGGAAGAGGGGGAACCAATGAGAGACTAGCTCTAGGTGTTGGGACAGGCACAGGTCACTCTATTTTCCCATCAGGAAGAAGAATTAAGCACAAGCTCAGCCTGCCCCCCAGAACCAGAAGAGGGCCTGAAGCAATCCTGCGCTTTTGCGGCCAGCTCCCAAAAAAGCGAGTTGAAAAATGGAGCTCAGGGGCACTGCAATTCACAAACCTGCAGAGTTTTAAATGATACCTCTCGTCCACAAATATATTAAGGGAAGGCAACGAAGAGGCTTTGAAAGCAAGGAAGAATTGCAGGAAACAGATTTCAGGAGGTAGATTCGAATCGCCTTGAAAGCACATGAAAAGCGGCAAAACGTGGACAATGATGCCCTTGGCCAAAAAGGGCGTATGCGTTTTTTCCTGAATATATTCAGGAAAAAACGCATACGCCCTTTTTGGCCAACCAAGCAACCTGGAAAGGCCAATCAGCGCTCCAAAGAAGTCTCGCTTCCCAGCAGGCAAAAGGGCCATGCGGATAAAAGTGTCCAAACCAGAAATGCAGGACAGGCCATGGAGAAATGGGAGCCTTGCTACGCTGATGGGTGGGATGTAAATTGCCAACAGCCACTCTGGAGAAGTGTACGGTGTGTTCTGAAACATCTAAAAAACACAGCTTGGAGAGCATAGGGCACTTCTACTCATGGGCGTATAAATTGGGAAAACTAAAAATCAGCAAGACACAGGCACCCCAAAGTTTAGGGCTGCTCTGTTGACAAACACCCCCACTTCATTACACCTTAAATATCCTAGGAAAGAGAAAAATGGATAAAGAAGTTGTGGTCCTCATGTACAATGGAATATCACTCAGCCATGAAATCCACGTCATAAGGCTAGTAGCAGCACGATGAGTGGATTTAGGTACGACGATTCTAAGTGAAATAAGTCACACAGAAAAAGACACTTATCATAAGATATCACTTCTAGAGGGAATGTAAAAACCGCTACACTTGAACTGAATTACAAAACAGAACAGAGTCACACGTTTAGGAAACACACTATGGCTGCTGAACGGGAAAGGTGAGGTGGGGTGATGCATAAAACAAGGGTTTCAAATTAGCTCAGATACCGTTCCATAAACCCAATATGTAAGAGACAAGACCTATTCCTTTTTCAGTGAACTGGACTCAACACCCCCTATTCACCGCACAAGAATATATCTGACTAGTAAGAATCTTCAAACCTATGTATTGATATCTCTCTGTAAGTGAGTCAAGGGGGTGTAAAGCGGCATAAACACAGCCGTGAAAAGCAGCTAAACCCCATTATAAAAATAAATTACTTTTCAAAACCCGTGAAACAAAGACAGTGAAAGAGAGAGAAATTCTTACAAAATTCGTTCAGGGGCTGTGATGCAACCTGGATTGACCATATCTAGACCCACAGCTGATTGAGACATAAGGGTGGACACTCTTGGGGCTGAGAGGTTCGGTGAGGTTGGGTGAGCCAACGCAGACCCTTTCAAGTAATACTGCATGGTACCCATCCCATGGGTCCCAAATCTCCAGGTTCAAGGGCATCTTCCTACGTCGAAAACAGGCATGAGAAATCAAGAAGATGGTACACCGTGTGATCGGGAAAGGTTTCTAAAACGCACCTCATTTCTCATCTCCTTTGCTCGGGTTCGCCATTCCAGCCGATTTACTAGCCATCTCCCTCCTTGGAGAATCAGCACCTTTAACCTCCTGTTCCGTACAGGTTGCAATTTGTCCTGAGGATGAACGGGAAGAGGGGGAACCAATGAGAGACTAGCTCTAGGTGTTGGGACAGGCACAGGTCACTCTATTTTCCCATCAGGAAGAAGAATTAAGCACAAGCTCAGCCTGCCCCCCAGAACCAGAAGAGGGCCTGAAGCAATCCTGCGCTTTTGCGGCCAGCTCCCAAAAAAGCGAGTTGAAAAATGGAGCTCAGGGGCACTGCAATTCACAAACCTGCAGAGTTTTAAATGATACCTCTCGTCCACAAATATATTAAGGGAAGGCAACGAAGAGGCTTTGAAGGCAAGGCAGAATTGCAGGAAACAGATTTCAGGAGGTAGATTCGAATCGCCTTGAAAGCACATGAAAAGCGGCAAAACGTGGACAATGATGCCCTTGGCCAAAAAGGGCGTATGCGTTTTTTCCAGAATATATTTAGGAAAAAACGCATACGCCCTTTTTGGCCAACCAAGCAACCTGGAAAGGCCAATCAGCGCTCCAAAGAAGTCTCGCTTCCCAGCGGGCAAAACGGCCATGCGGAAAAAAGTGTCCAAACCAGAAATGCAGGACCGGCCATGGAGAAATGGGAGCCTTGCTACGCTGATGGGTGGGATGTAAATTGCCAACAGCCACTCTGGAGAAGTGTACGGTGTGTTCTGAAACATCTAAAAAACACAGCTTGGAGAGCATAGGGCACTTCCACTCATGGGCGTATAAATTGGGAAAACTAAAAATCAGCAAGACACAGGCACCCCAAAGTTTAGGGCTGCTCTGTTGACAAGAACCCCCACTTCATTACACCTTAAATATCCTAGGAAAGAGAAAAATGAATAAAGAAGTTGTGGTCCTCATGTACAATGGAATATCACTCAGCCATGAAATCCACGTCATAAGGCTAGTAGCAGCACGATGAGTGGATTTAGGTACAACGATTCTAAGTGAAATAAGTCACACAGAAAACGACACTTATCATAAGATATCAATTCTAGAGGGAATGTAAAAACCGCTACACTTGAACTGAATTACAAAACAGAACAGAGTCACACGTTTAGGAAACACACTATGGCTGCTGAACGGGAAAGGTGAGGTGGGGTGATGCATAAAACAAGGGTTTCAAATTAGCTCAGATACCGTTCCATAAACCCAATATGTAAGAGACAAGACCTATCCCTTTTTCAGTGAACTGGACTCAACACCCCCTATTCACCGCACAAGAATATATCTGACTAGTAAGAATCTTCAAACCTATGTATTGATATCTCTCTGTAAGTGAGTCAAGGGGGTGTAAAGCGGCATAAACACAGCCGTGAAAAGCAGCTAAACCCCATTATAAAAATAAATTACTTTTCAAAACCCGTGAAACAAAGACAGTGAAAGAGAGAGAAATTCTTACAAAATTCGTTCAGGGGCTGTGATGCAACCTGGATTGACCATATCTAGACCCACAGCTGATTGAGACATAAGGGTGGACACTCTTGGGGCTGAGAGGTTCGGTGAGGTTGGGTGAGCCAACGCAGACCCTTTCAAGTAATACTGCATGGTACCCATCCCATGGGTCCCAAATCTCCAGGTTCAAGGGCATCTTCCTACGTCGAAAACAGGCATGAGAAACCCAGAAGATGGTACACCGTGTGATCGGGAAAGGTTTCTAAAACGCACCTCATTTCTCATCTCCTTTGCTCGGGTTCGCCATTCCAGCCGATTTACTAGCCATCTCCCTCCTTGGAGAATCAGCACCTTTAACCTCCTGTTCCGTACAGGTTGCAATTTGTCCTGAGGATGAACGGGAAGAGGGGGAACCAATGAGAGACTAGCTCTAGGTGTTGGGACAGGCACAGGTCACTCTATTTTCCCATCAGGAAGAAGAATTAAGCACAAGCTCAGCCTGCCCCCCAGAACCAGAAGAGGGCCTGAAGCAATCCTGCGCTTTTGCGGCCAGCTCCCAAAAAAGCGAGTTGAAAAATGGAGCTCAGGGGCACTGCAATTCACAAACCTGCAAAGTTTTAAATGATACCTCTCGTCCACAAATATATTAAGGGAAGGCAACGAAGAGGCTTTGAAAGCAAGGCAGAATTGCAGGAAACAGATTTCAGGAGGTAGATTCGAATCGCCTTGAAAGCACATGAAAAGTGGCAAAACGTGGACAATGATGCCCTTGGCCAAAAAGGGCGTATGCGTTTTTTCCTGAATATATTCAGGAAAAAACGCATACGCCCTTTTTGGCCAACCAAGCAACCTGGAAAGGCCAATCAGCGCTCCAAAGAAGTCTCGCTTCCCAGCGGGCAAAACGGCCATGCGGAAAAAAGTGTCCAAACCAGAAATGCAGGACCGGCCATGGAGAAATGGGAGCCTTGCTACGCTGATGGGTGGGATGTAAATTGCCAACAGCCACTCTGGAGAAGTGTACGGTGTGTTCTGAAACATCTAAAAAACACAGCTTGGAGAGCATAGGGCACTTCCACTCATGGGCGTATAAATTGGGAAAACTAAAAATCAGAAAGACACAGGCACCCCAAAGTTTAGGGCTGCTCTGTTGACAAGAACCCCCACTTCATTACACCTTAAATATCCTAGGAAAGAGAAAAATGGATAAAGAAGTTGTGGTCCTCCTGTACAATGGAATATCACTCAGCCATGAAATCCACGTCATAAGGCTAGTAGCAGCACGATGAGTGGATTTAGGTACGACGATTCTAAGTGAAATAAGTCACACAGAAAAAGACACTTATCATAAGATATCACTTCGAGAGGGAATGTAAAAACCGCTACACTTGAACTGAATTACAAAACAGAACAGAGTCACACGTTTAGGCAACACACTATGGCTGCTGAACGGGAAAGGTGAGGTGGGGTGATGCATAAAACAAGGGTTTCAAATTAGCTCAGATACCGTTCCATAAACCCAATATGTAAGAGACAAGACCTATTCCTTTTTCAGTGAACTGGACTCAACACCCCCTATTCACCGCACAAGAATATATCTGACTAGGAAGAATCTTCAAACCTATGTATTGATATCTCTCTGTAAGTGAGTCAAGGGGGTGTAAAGCGGCATAAACACAGCCATGAAAAGCAGCTAAACCCCATTATAAAAATAAATTACTTTTCAAAACCCGTGAAACAAAGACAGTGAAAGAGAGAGAAATTCTTACAAAATTCGTTCAGGGGCTGTGATGCAACCTGGATTGACCATATCTAGACCCACAGCTGATTGAGACATAAGGGTGGACACTCTTGGGGCTGAGAGGTTCGGTGAGGTTGGGTGAGCCAACGCAGACCCTTTCAAGTAATACTGCATGGTACCCATCCCATGGGTCCCAAATCTCCAGGTTCAAGGGCATCTTCCTACGTCGAAAACAGGCATGAGAAACCCAGAAGATGGTACACCGTGTGATCGGGAAATGTTTCTAAAACGCACCTCATTTCTCATCTCCTTTGCTCGGGTTCGCCATTCCAGCCGATTTACTAGCCATCTCCCTCCTTGGAGAATCAGCACCTTTACCCTCCTGTTCCGTACAGGTTGCAATTTGTCCTGAGGATGAACGGGAAGAGGGGGAACCAATGAGAGACTAGCTCTAGGTGTTGGGACAGGCACAGGTCACTCTATTTTCCCATCAGGAAGAAGAATTAAGCACAAGCTCAGCCTGCCCCCCAGAACCAGAAGAGGGCCTGAAGCAATCCTGCGCTTTTGCGGCCAGCTCCCAAAAAAGCGAGTTGAAAAATGGAGCTCAGGGGCACTGCAATTCACAAACCTGCAAAGTTTTAAATGATACCTCTCGTCCACAAATATATTAAGGGAAGGCAACGAAGAGGCTTTGAAAGCAAGGCAGAATTGCAGGAAACAGATTTCAGGAGGTAGATTCGAATCGCCTTGAAAGCACATGAAAAGCGGCAAAACGTGGACAATGATGCCCTTGGCCAAAAAGGGCGTATGCGTTTTTTCCTGAATATATTCAGGAAAAAACGCATACGCCCTTTTTGGCCAACCAAGCAACCTGGAAAGGCCAATCAGCGCTCCAAAGAAGTCTCGCTTCCCAGCGGGCAAAAGGGCCATGCGGAAAAAAGTGTCCAAACCAGAAATGCAGGACCGGCCATGGAGAAATGGGAGCCTTGCTACGCTGATGGGTGGGATGTAAATTGCCAACAGCCACTCTGGAGAAGTGTACGGTGTGTTCTGAAACATCTAAAAAACACAGCTTGGAGAGCATAGGGCACTTCCACTCATGGGCGTATAAATTGGGAAAACTAAAAATCAGAAAGACACAGGCACCCCAAAGTTTAGGGCTGCTCTGTTGACAAGAACCCCCACTTCATTACACCTTAAATATCCTAGGAAAGAGAGAAATGGATAAAGAAGTTGTGGTCCTCCTGTACAATGGAATATCACTCAGCCATGAAATCCACGTCATAAGGCTAGTAGCAGCACGATGAGTGGATTTAGGTACGACGATTCTAAGTGAAATAAGTCACACAGAAAAAGACACTTATCATAAGATATCACTTCGAGAGGGAATGTAAAAACCGCTACACTTGAACTGAATTACAAAACAGAACAGAGTCACACGTTTAGGCAACACACTATGGCTGCTGAACGGGAAAGGTGAGGTGAGGTGATGCATAAAACAAGGGTTTCAAATTAGCTCAGATACCGTTCCATAAACCCAATATGTAAGAGACAAGACCTATTCCTTTTTCAGTGAACTGGACTCAACACCCCCTATTCACCGCACAAGAATATATCTGACTAGTAAGAATCTTCAAACCTATGTATTGATATCTCTCTGTAAGTGAGTCAAGGGGGTGTAAAGCGGCATAAACACAGCCGTGAAAAGCAGCTAAACCCCATTATAAAAATAAATTACTTTTCAAAACCCGTGAAACAAAGACAATGAAAGAGAGAGAAATTCTTACAAAATTCGTTCAGGGGCTGTGATGCAACCTGGATTGACCATATCTAGACCCACAGCTGATTGAGACATAAGGGTGGACACTCTTGGGGCTGAGAGGTTCGGTGAGGTTGGGTGAGCCAACGCAGACCCTTTCAAGTAATACTGCATGGTACCCATCCCATGGGTCCCAAATCTCCAGGTTCAAGGGCATCTTCCTACGTCGAAAACAGGCATGAGAAACCCAGAAGATGGTACACCGTGTGATCGGGAAAGGTTTCTAAAACGCACCTCATTTCTCATCTCCTTTGCTCGGGTTCGCCATTCCAGCCGATTTACTAGCCATCTCCCTCCTTGGAGAATCAGCACCTTTAACCTCCTGTTCCGTACAGGTTGCAATTTGTCCTGAGGATGAACGGGAAGAGGGGGAACCAATGAGAGACTAGCTCTAGGTGTTGGGACAGGCACAGGTCACTCTATTTTCCCATCAGGAAGAAGAATTAAGCACAAGCTCAGCCTGCCCGCCAGAACCAGAAGAGGGCCTGAAGCAATCCTGCGCTTTTGCGGCCAGCTCCCAAAAAAGCGAGTTGAAAAATGGAGCTCAGGGGCACTGCAATTCACAAACCTGCAGAGTTTTAAATGATACCTCTCGTCCACAAATATATTAAGGGAAGGCAACGAAGAGGCTTTGAAAGCAAGGCAGAATTGCAGGAAACAGATTTCAGGAGGTAGATTCGAATCGCCTTGAAAGCACATGAAAAGCGGCAAAACGTGGACAATGATGCCCTTGGCCAAAAAGGGCGTATGCGTTTTTTCCTGAATATATTCAGGAAAAAACGCATACGCCCTTTTTGGCCAACCAAGCAACCTGGAAAGGCCAATCAGCGCTCCAAAGAAGTCTCGCTTCCCAGCGGGCAAAAGGGCCATGCGGAAAAAAGTGTCCAAACCAGAAATGCAGGACCGGCCATGGAGAAATGGGAGCCTTGCTACGCTGATGGGTGGGATGTAAATTGCCAACAGCCACTCTGGAGAAGTGTACGGTGTGTTCTGAAACATCTAAAAAACACAGCTTGGAGAGCATAGGGCACTTCCACTCATGGGCGTATAAATTGGGAAAACTAAAAATCAGCAAGACACAGGCACCCCAAAGTTTAGGGCTGCTCTGTTGACAAGAACGCCCACTTCATTACACCTTAAATATCCTAGGAAAGAGAAAAATGGATAAAGAAGTTGTGGTCCTCATGTACAATGGAATATCACTCAGCCATGAAATCAACGTCATAAGGCTAGTAGCAGCACGATGAGTGGATTTAGGTACGACGATTCTAAGTGAAATAAGTCACACAGAAAACGACACTTATCATAAGATATCAATTCTAGAGGGAATGTAAAAACCGCTACACTTGAACTGAATTACAAAACAGAACAGAGTCACACGTTTAGAAAACACACTATGGCTGCTGAACGGGAAAGGTGAGGTGGGGTGATGCATAAAACAAGGGTTTCAAATTAGCTCAGATACCGTTCCATAAACCCAATATGTAAGAGACAAGACCTATCCCTTTTTCAGTGAACTGGACTCAACACCCCCTATTCACCGCACAAGAATATATCTGACTAGTAAGAATCTTCAAACCTATGTATTGATATCTCTCTGTAAGTGAGTCAAGGGGGTGTAAAGCGGCATAAACACAGCCGTGAAAAGCAGCTAAACCCCATTATAAAAATAAATTACTTTTCAAAACCCGTGAAACAAAGACAGTGAAAGAGAGAGAAATTCTTACAAAATTCGTTCAGGGGCTGTGATGCAACCTGGATTGACCATATCTAGACCCACAGCTGATTGAGACATAAGGGTGGACACTCTTGGGGCTGAGAGGTTCGGTGAGGTTGGGTGAGCCAACGCAGACCCTTTCAAGTAATACTGCATGGTACCCATCCCATGGGTCCCAAATCTCCAGGTTCAAGGGCATCTTCCTACGTCGAAAACAGGCATGAGAAACCCAGAAGATGGTACACCGTGTGATCGGGAAAGGTTTCTAAAACGCACCTTATTTCTCATCTCCTTTGCTCAGGTTCGCCATTCCAGCCGATTTACTAGCCATCTCCCTCCTTGGAGAATCAGCACCTTTAACCTCCTGTTCCGTACAGGTTGCAATTTGTCCTGAGGATGAACGGGAAGAGGGGGAACCAATGAGAGACTAGCTCTAGGTGTTGGGACAGGCACAGGTCACTCTATTTTCCCATCAGGAAGAAGAATTAAGCACAAGCTCAGCCTGCCCCCCAGAACCAGAAGAGGGCCTGAAGCAATCCTGCGCTTTTGCGGTCAGCTCCCAAAAAAGCGAGTTGAAAAATGGAGCTCAGGGGCACTGCAATTCACAAACCTGCAGAGTTTTAAATGATACCTCTCGTCCACAAATATATTAAGGGAAGGCAACGAAGAGGCTTTGAAAGCAAGGCAGAATTGCAGGAAACAGATTTCAGGAGGTAGATTCGAATCGCCTTGAAAGCACATGAAAAGCGGCAAAACGTGGACAATGATGCCCTTGGCCAAAAAGGGCGTATGCGTTTTTTCCTGAATATATTCAGGAAAAAACGCATACGCCCTTTTTGGCCAACCAAGCAACCTGGAAAGGCCAATCAGCGCTCCAAAGAAGTCTCGCTTCCCAGCGGGCAAAAGGGCCATGCGGAAAAAAGTGTCCAAACCAGAAATGCAGGACCGGCCATGGAGAAATGGGAGCCTTGCTACGCTGATGGGTGGGATGTAAATTGCCAACAGCCACTCTGGAGAAGTGTACGGTGTGTTCTGAAACATCTAAAAAACACAGCTTGGAGAGCATAGGGCACTTCCACTCATGGGCGTATAAATTGGGAAAACTAAAAATCAGCAAGACACAGGCACCCCAAAGTTTAGGGCTGCTCTGTTGACAAGAACCCCCACTTCATTACACCTTAAATATCCTAGGAAAGAGAAAAATGGATAAAGAAGTTGGGGTCCTCATGTACAATGGAATATCACTCAGCCATGAAATCAACGTCATAAGGCTAGTAGCAGCACGATGAGTGGATTTAGGTACGACGATTCTAAGTGAAATAAGTCACACAGAAAAAGACACTTATCATAAGATATCACTTCTAGAGGGAATGTTAAAACCGCTACACTTGAACTGAATTACAAAACAAAACAGAGTCACACGTTTAGAAAACACACTATGGCTGCTGAACGGGAAAGGTGAGGTGGGGTGATGCATAAAACAAGGGTTTCAAATTAGCTCAGATACCGTTCCATAAACCCAATATGTAAGAGACAAGACCTATTCCTTGCTCAGTGAACTGGACTCAACACCCCCTATTCACCGCACAAGAATATATCTGACTAGTAAGAATCTTCAAACCTATGTATTGATATCTCTCTGTAAGTGAGTCAAGGGGGTGTAAAGCGGCATAAACACAGCCGTGAAAAGCAGCTAAACCCCATTATAAAAATAAATTACTTTTCAAAACCCGTGAAACAAAGACAGTGAAAGAGAGAGAAATTCTTACAAAATTCGTTCAGGGGCTGTGATGCAACCTGGATTGACCATATCTAGACCCACAGCTGATTGAGACATCAGGGTGGACACTCTTGGGGCTGAGAGGTTCGGTGAGGTTGGGTGAGCCAACGCAGACCCTTTCAAGTAATACTGCATGGTACCCATCCCATGGGTCCCAAATCTCCAGGTTCAAGGGCATCTTCCTACGTCGAAAACAGGCATGAGAAACCCAGAAGATGGTACACCGTGTGATCGGGAAAGGTTTCTAAAACGCACCTCATTTCTCATCTCCTTTGCTCGGGTTCGCCATTCCAGCCAATTTACTAGCCATCTCCCTCCTTGGAGAATCAGCACCTTTACCCTCCTGTTCCGTACAGGTTGCAATTTGTCCTGAGGATGAACGGGAAGAGGGGGAACCAATTAGAGACTAGCTCCAGGTGTTGGGACAGGCACAGGTCACTCTATTTTCCCATCAGGAAGAAGAATTAAGCACAAGCTCAGCCTGCCCCCCAGAACCAGAAGAGGGCCTGAAGCAATCCTGCGCTTTTGCGGCCAGCTCCCAAAAAAGCGAGTTGAAAAATGGAGCTCAGGGGCACTGCAATTCACAAACCTGCAGAGTTTTAAATGATACCTCTCGTCCACAAATATATTAAGGGAAGGCAACGAAGAGGCTTTGAAAGCAAGGCAGAATTGCAGGAAACAGATTTCAGGAGGTAGATTCGAATCGCCTTGAAAGCACATGAAAAGCGGCAAAACGTGGACAATGATGCCCTTGGCCAAAAAGGGCGTATGCGTTTTTTCCTGAATATATTCAGGAAAAAACGCATACGCCCTTTTTGGCCAACCAAGCAACCTGGAAAGGCCAATCAGCGCTCCAAAGAAGTCTCGCTTCCCAGCGGGCAAAAGGGCCATGCGGAAAAAAGTGTCCAAACCAGAAATGCAGGACCGGCCATGGAGAAATGGGAGCCTTGCTACGCTGATGGGTGGGATGTAAATTGCCAACAGCCACTCTGGAGAAGTGTACGGTGTGTTCTGAAACATCTAAAAAACACAGCTTGGAGAGCATAGGGCACTTCCACTCATGGGCGTATAAATTGGGAAAACTAAAAATCAGCAAGACACAGGCACCCCAAAGTTTAGGGCTGCTCTGTTGACAAGAACCCCCACTTCATTACACCTTAAATATCCTAGGAAAGAGAAAAATGGATAAAGAAGTTGGGGTCCTCATGTACAATGGAATATCACTCAGCCATGAAATCCACGTCATAAGGCTAGTAGCAGCACGATGAGTGGATTTAGGTACGACGATTCTAAGTGACATAAGTCACACAGAAAAAGACACTTATCATAAGATATCACTTTTAGAGGGAATGTAAAAACCGCTACACTTGAACTGAATTACAAAACAGAACAGAGTCACACGTTTAGGAAACACACTACGGCTGCTGAACGGGAAAGGTGAGGTGGGGTGATGCATAAAACAAGGGTTTCAAATTAGCTCAGATACCGTTCCATAAACCCAATATGTAAGAGACAAGACCTATTCCTTTTTCAGTGAACTGGACTCAACACCCCCTATTCACCGCACAAGAATATATCTGACTAGTAAGAATCTTCAAACCTATGTATTGATATCTCTCTGTAAGTGAGTCAAGGGGGTGTAAAGCGGCATAAACACAGCCGTGAAAAGCAGCTAAACCCCATTATAAAAATAAATTACTTTTCAAAACCCGTGAAACAAAGACAGTGAAAGAGAGAGAAATTCTTACAAAATTCGTTCAGGGGCTGTGATGCAACCTGGATTGACCATATCTAGACCCACAGCTGATTGAGACATAAGGGTGGACACTCTTGGGGCTGAGAGGTTCGGTGAGGTTGGGTGAGCCAACGCAGACCCTTTCAAGTAATACTGCATGGTACCCATCCCATGGGTCCCAAATCTCCAGGTTCAAGGGCATCTTCCTACGTCGAAAACAGGCATGAGAAACCCAGAAGATGGTACACCGTGTGATCGGGAAAGGTTTCTAAAACGCACCTCATTTCTCATCTCCTTTGCTCGGGTTCGCCATTCCAGCCGATTTACTAGCCATCTCCCTCCTTGGAGAATCAGCACCTTTACCCTCCTGTTCCGTACAGGTTGCAATTTGTCCTGAGGATGAACGGGAAGAGGGGGAACCAATGAGAGACTAGCTCTAGGTGTTGGGACAGGCACAGGTCACTCTAGTTTCCCATCAGGAAGAAGAATTAAGCACAAGCTCAGCCTGCCCCCCAGAACCAGAAGAGGGCCTGAAGCAATCCTGCGCTTTTGCGGCCAGGTCCCAAAAAAGCGAGTTGAAAAATGGAGCTCAGGGGCACTGCAATTCACAAACCTGCAGAGTTTTAAATGATACCTCTCGTCCACAAATATATTAAGGGAAGGCAACGAAGAGGCTTTGAAAGCAAGGCAGAATTGCAGGAAACAGATTTCAGGAGGTAGATTCGAATCGCCTTGAAAGCACATGAAAAGCGGCAAAACGTGGACAATGATGCCCTTGGCCAAAAAGGGCGTATGCGTTTTTTCCTGAATATATTCAGGAAAAAACGCATACGCCCTTTTTGGCCAACCAAGCCACCTGGAAAGGCCAATCAGCGCTCCAAAGAAGTCTCGCTTCCCAGCGGGCAAAAGGGCCATGCGGAAAAAAGTGTCCAAACCAGAAATGCAGGACCGGCCATAGAGAAATGGGAGCCTTGCTACGCTGATGGGTGGGATGTAAATTGCCAACAGCCACTCTGGAGAAGTGTACGGTGTGTTCTGAAACATCTAAAAAACACAGCTTGGAGAGCATAGGGCACTTCCACTCATGGGCGTATAAATTGGGAAAACTAAAAATCAGCAAGACACAGGCACCCCAAAGTTTAGGGCTGCTCTGTTGACAAGAACCCCCACTTCATTACACCTTAAATATCCTAGGAAAGAGAAAAATGGATAAAGAAGTTGGGGTCCTCCTGTACAATGGAATATCACTCAGCCATGAAATCAACGTCATAAGGCTAGTAGCAGCACGATGAGTGGATTTAGGTACGACGATTCTAAGTGAAATAAGTCACACAGAAAAAGACACTTATCATAAGATATCACTTCTAGAGGGAATGTAAAAACCGCTACACTTGAACTGAATTACAAAACAGAACAGAGTCACACGTTTAGGAAACACACTATGGCTGCTGAACGGGAAATGTGAGGTGGGGTGATGGATAAAACAAGGGTTTCAAATTAGCTCAGATACCGTTCCATAAACCCAATATGTAAGAGACAAGACCTATTCCTTGCTCAGTGAACTGGACTCAACACCCCCTATTCACCGCACAAGAATATATCTGACTAGTAAGAATCTTCAAACCTATGTATTGATATCTCTCTGTAAGTGAGTCAAGGGGGTGTAAAGCGGCATAAACACAGCCGTGAAAAGCAGCTAAACCCCATTATAAAAATAAATTACTTTTCAAAACCCGTGAAACAAAGACAGTGAAAGAGAGAGAAATTCTTACAAAATTCGTTCAGGGGCTGTGATGCAACCTGGATTGACCATATCTAGACCCACAGCTGATTGAGACATAAGGGTGGACACTCTTGGGGCTGAGAGGTTCGGTGAGGTTGGGTGAGCCAACGCAGACCCTTTCAAGTAATACTGCATGGTACCCATCCCATGGGTCCCAAATCTCCAGGTTCAAGGGCATCTTCCTACGTCGAAAACAGGCATGAGAAACCCAGAAGATGGTACACCGTGTGATCGGGAAAGGTTTCTAAAACGCACCTCATTTCTCATCTCCTTTGCTCGGGTTCGCCATTCCAGCCGATTTACTAGCCATCTCCCTCCTTGGAGAATCAGCACCTTTACCCTCCTGTTCCGTACAGGTTGCAATTTGTCCTGAGGATGAACGGGAAGAGGGGGAACCAATGAGAGACTAGCTCTAGGTGTTGGGACAGGCACAGGTCACTCTATTTTCCCATCAGGAAGAAGAATTAAGCACAAGCTCAGCCTGCCCCCCAGAACCAGAAGAGGGCCTGAAGCAATCCTGCGCTTTTGCGGCCAGCTCCCAAAAAAGCGAGTTGAAAAATGGAGCTCAGGGGCACTGCAATTCACAAACCTGCAGAGTTTTAAATGATACCTCTCGTCCACAAATATATTAAGGGAAGGCAACGAAGAGGCTTTGAAAGCAAGGCAGAATTGCAGGAAACAGATTTCAGGAGGTAGATTCGAATCGCCTTGAAAGCACATGAAAAGCGGCAAAACGTGGACAATGATGCCCTTGGCCAAAAAGGGCGTATGCGTTTTTTCCTGAATATATTCAGGAAAAAACGCATACGCCCTTTTTGGCCAACCAAGCAACCTGGAAAGGCCAATCAGCGCTCCAAAGAAGTCTCGCTTCCCAGCGGGCAAAAGGGCCATGCGGAAAAAAGTGTCCAAACCAGAAATGCAGGACCGGCCATGGAGAAATGGGAGCCTTGCTACGCTGATGGGTGGGATGTAAATTGCCAACAGCCACTCTGGAGAAGTGTACGGTGTGTTCTGAAACATCTAAAAAACACAGCTTGGAGAGCATAGGGCACTTCCACTCATGGGCGTATAAATTGGGAAAACTAAAAATCAGCAAGACACAGGCACCCCAAAGTTTAGGGCTGCTCTGTTGACAAGAACCCCCACTTCATTACACCTTAAATATCCTAGGAAAGAGAAAAATGGATAAAGAAGTTGGGGTCCTCATGTACAATGGAATATCACTCAGCCATGAAATCAACGTCATAAGGCTAGTAGCAGCACGATGAGTGGATTTAGGTACGACGATTCTAAGTGAAATAAGTCACACAGAAAAAGACACTTATCATAAGATATCACTTCTAGAGGGAATGTAAAAACCGCTACACTTGAACTGAATTACAAAACAGAACAGAGTCACACGTTTAGGAAACACACTACGGCTGCTGAACGGGAAAGGTGAGGTGGGGTGATGCATAAAACAAGGGTTTCAAATTAGCTCAGATACCGTTCCATAAACCCAATATGTAAGAGACAAGACCTATTCCTTGCTCAGTGAACTGGACTCAACACCCCCTATTCACCGCACAAGAATATATCTGACTAGTAAGAATCTTCAAACCTATGTATTGATATCTCTCTGTAAGTGAGTCAAGGGGGTGTAAAGCGGCATAAACACAGCTGTGAAAAGCAGCTAAACCCCATTATAAAAATAAATTACTTTTCAAAACCCGTGAAACAAAGACAGTGAAAGAGAGAGAAATTCTTACAAAATTCGTTCAGGGGCTGTGATGCAACCTGGATTGACCATATCTAGACCCACAGCTGATTGAGACATAAGGGTGGACACTCTTGGGGCTGAGAGGTTCGGTGAGGTTGGGTGAGCCAACGCAGACCCTTTCAAGTAATACTGCATGGTACCCATCCCATGGGTCCCAAATCTCCAGGTTCAAGGGCATCTTCCTACGTCGAAAACAGGCATGAGAAACCCAGAAGATGGTACACCGTGTGATCGGGAAAGGTTTCTAAAACGCACCTCATTTCTCATCTCCTTTGCTCGGGTTCGCCATTCCAGCCGATTTACTAGCCATCTCCCTCCTTGGAGAATCAGCACCTTTAACCTCCTGTTCCGTACAGGTTGCAATTTGTCCTGAGGATGAACGGGAAGAGGGGGAACCAATGAGAGACTAGCTCTAGGTGTTGGGACAGGCACAGGTCACTCTATTTTCCCATCAGGAAGAAGAATTAAGCACAAGCTCAGCCTGCCCCCCAGAACCAGAAGAGGGCCTGAAGCAATCCTGCGCTTTTGCGGCCAGCTCCCAAAAAAGCGAGTTGAAAAATGGAGCTCAGGGGCACTGCAATTCACAAACCTGCAGAGTTTTAAATGATACCTCTCGTCCACAAATATATTAAGGGAAGGCAACGAAGAGGCTTTGAAAGCAAGGCAGAATTGCAGGAAACAGATTTCAGGAGGTAGATTCGAATCGCCTTGAAAGCACATGAAAAGCGGCAAAACGTGGACAATGATGCCCTTGGCCAAAAAGGGCGTATGCGTTTTTTCCTGAATATATTCAGGAAAAAACGCATACGCCCTTTTTGGCCAACCAAGCAACCTGGAAAGGCCAATCAGCGCTCCAAAGAAGTCTCGCTTCCCAGCGGGCAAAAGGGCCATGCGGAAAAAAGTGTCCAAACCAGAAATGCAGGACCGGCCATGGAGAAATGGGAGGCTTGCTACGCTGATGGGTGGGATGTAAATTGCCAACAGCCACTCTGGAGAAGTGTACGGTGTGTTCTGAAACATCTAAAAAACACAGCTTGGAGAGCATAGGGCACTTCCACTCATGGGCGTATAAATTGGGAAAACTAAAAATCAGCAAGACACAGGCACCCCAAAGTTTAGGGCTGCTCTGTTGACAAGAACCCCCACTTCATTACACCTTAAATATCCTAGGAAAGAGAAAAATGGATAAAGAAGTTGGGGTCCTCATGTACAATGGAATATCACTCAGCCATGAAATCAACGTCATAAGGCTAGTAGCAGCACGATGAGTGGATTTAGGTACGACGATTCTAAGTGAAATAAGTCACACAGAAAAAGACACTTATCATAAGATATCACTTCTAGAGGGAATGTAAAAACCGCTACACTTGAACTGAATTACAAAACAGAACAGAGTCACACGTTTAGAAAACACACTATGGCTGCTGAACGGGAAAGGTGAGGTGGGGTGATGCATAAAACAAGGGTTTCAAATTAGATCAGATACCGTTCCATAAACCCAATATGTAAGAGACAAGACCTATTCCTTTTTCAGTGAACTGGACTCAACACCCCCTATTCACCGCACAAGAATATATCTGACTAGTAAGAATCTTCAAACCTATGTATTGATATCTCTCTGTAAGTGAGTCAAGGGGGTGTAAAGCGGCATAAACACAGCCGTGAAAAGCAGCTAAACCCCATTATAAAAATAAATTACTTTTCAAAACCCGTGAAACAAAGACAGTGAAAGAGAGAGAAATTCTTACAAAATTCGTTCAGGGGCTGTGATGCAACCTGGATTGACCATATCTAGACCCACAGCTGATTGAGACATCAGGGTGGACACTCTTGGGGCTGAGAGGTTCGGTGAGGTTGGGTGAGCCAACGCAGACCCTTTCAAGTAATACTGCATGGTACCCATCCCATGGGTCCCAAATCTCCAGGTTCAAGGGCATCTTCCTACATCGAAAACAGGCATGAGAAACCCAGACGATGGTACACCGTGTGATCGGGAAAGGTTTCTAAAACGCACCTCATTTCTCATCTCCTTTGCTCGGGTTCGCCATTCCAGCCTATTTACTAGCCATCTCCCTCCTTGGAGAATCAGCACCTTTAACCTCCTGTTCCGTACAGGTTGCAATTTGTCCTGAGGATGAACGGGAAGAGGGGGAACCAATGAGAGACTAGCTCTAGGTGTTGGGACAGGCACAGGTCACTCTATTTTCCCATCAGGAAGAAGAATTAAGCACAAGCTCAGCCTGCCCCCCAGAACCAGAAGAGGGCCTGAAGCAATCCTGCGCTTTTGCGGTCAGCTCCCAAAAAAGCGAGTTGAAAAATGGAGCTCAGGGGCACTGCAATTCACAAACCTGCAGAGTTTTAAATGATACCTCTCGTCCACAAATATATTAAGGGAAGGCAACGAAGAGGCTTTGAAAGCAAGGCAGAATTGCAGGAAACAGATTTCAGGAGGTAGATTCGAATCGCCTTGAAAGCACATGAAAAGCGGCAAAACGTGGACAATGATGCCCTTGGCCAAAAAGGGCGTATGCGTTTTTTCCTGAATATATTCAGGAAAAAACGCATACGCCCTTTTTGGCCAACCAAGCAACCTGGAAAGGCCAATCAGCGCTCCAAAGAAGTCTCGCTTCCCAGCGGGCAAAAGGGCCATGCGGAAAAAAGTGTCCAAACCAGAAATGCAGGACCGGCCATGGAGAAATGGGAGCCTTGCTACGCTGATGGGTGGGATGTAAATTGCCAACAGCCACTCTGGAGAAGTGTACGGTGTGTTCTGAAACATCTAAAAAACACAGCTTGGAGAGCATAGGGCACTTCCACTCATGGGCGTATAAATTGGGAAAACTAAAAATCAGCAAGACACAGGCACCCCAAAGTTTAGGGCTGCTCTGTTGACAAGAACCCCCACTTCATTACACCTTAAATATCCTAGGAAAGAGAAAAATGGATAAAGAAGTTGGGGTCCTCATGTACAATGGAATATCACTCAGCCATGAAATCAACGTCATAAGGCTAGTAGCAGCACGATGAGTGGATTTAGGTACGACGATTCTAAGTGAAATAAGTCACACAGAAAAAGACACTTATCATAAGATATCACTTCTAGAGGGAATGTAAAAACCGCTACACTTGAACTGAATTACAAAACAGAACAGAGTCACACGTTTAGGAAACACACTACGGCTGCTGAACGGGAAAGGTGAGGTGGGGTGATGCATAAAACAAGGGTTTCAAATTAGCTCAGATACCGTTCCATAAACCCAATATGTAAGAGACAAGACCTATTCCTTGCTCAGTGAACTGGACTCATCACCCCCTATTCACCGCACAAGAATATATCTGACTAGTAAGAATCTTCAAACCTATGTATTGATATCTCTCTGTAAGTGAGTCAAGGGGGTGTAAAGCGGCATAAACACAGCCGTGAAAAGCAGCTAAACCCCATTATAAAAATAAATTACTTTTCAAAACCCGTGAAACAAAGACAGTGAAAGAGAGAGAAATTCTTACAAAATTCGTTCAGGGTCTGTGATGCAACCTGGATTGACCATATCTAGACCCACAGCTGATTGAGACATAAGGGTGGACACTCTTGGGGCTGAGAGGTTCGGTGAGGTTGGGTGAGCCAACGCAGACCCTTTCAAGTAATACTGCATGGTACCCATCCCATGGGTCCCAAATCTCCAGGTTCAAGGGCATCTTCCTATGTCGAAAACAGGCATGAGAAACCCAGAAGATGGTACACCGTGTGATCGGGAAAGGTTTCTAAAACGCACCTCATTTCTCATCTCCTTTGCTCGGGTTCGCCATTCCAGCCGATTTACTAGACATCTCCCTCCTTGGAGAATCAGCACCTTTAACCTCCTGTTCCGTACAGGTTGCAATTTGTCCTGAGGATGAACGGGAAGAGGGGGAACCAATGAGAGACTAGCTCTAGGTGTTGGGACAGGCACAGGTCACTCTATTTTCCCATCAGGAAGAAGAATTAAGCACAAGCTCAGCCTGCCCCCCAGAACCAGAAGAGGGCCTGAAGCAATCCTGTGCTTTTGAGGCCAGCTCCCAAAAAAGCGAGTTGAAAAATGGAGCTCAGGGGCACTGCAATTCACAAACCTGCAGAGTTTTAAATGATACCTCTCGTCCACAAATATATTAAGGGAAGGCAACGAAGAGGCTTTGAAAGCAAGGCAGAATTGCAGGAAACAGATTTCAGGAGGTAGATTCGAATCGCCTTGAAAGCACATGAAAAGCGGCAAAACGTGGACAATGATGCCCTTGGCCAAAAAGGGCGTATGCGTTTTTTCCTGAATATATTCAGGAAAAAACGCATACGCCCTTTTTGGCCAACCAAGCAACCTGGAAAGGCCAATCAGCACTCCAAAGAAGTCTCGCTTCCCAGCGGGCAAAAGGGCCATGCGGAAAAAACGTGTCCAAACCAGAAATGCAGGACCGGCCATGGAGAAATGGGAGCCTTGCTACGCTGATGGGTGAGATGTAAATTGCCAACAGCCACTCTGGAGAAGTGTACGGTGTGTTCTGAAACATCTAAAAAACACAGCTTGGAGAGCATAGGGCACTTCCACTCATGGCCGTATAAATTGGGAAAACTAAAAATCAGCAAGACACAGGCACCCCAAAGTTTAGGGCTGCTCTGTTGACAAACACCCCCACTTCATTACACCTTAAATATCCTAGGAAAGAGAAAAATGGATAAAGAAGTTGTGGTCCTCATGTACAATGGAATATCACTCAGCCATGAAATCAACGTCATAAGGCTAGTAGCAGCACGATGAGTGGATTTAGGTACGACGATTCTAAGTGAAATAAGTCACACAGAAAAAGACACTTATCATAAGATATCACTTCTAGAGGGAATGTAAAAACCGCTACACTTGAACTGAATTACAAAACAGAACAGAGTCACACGTTTAGGAAACACACTATGGCTGCTGAACGGGAAAGGTGAGGTGGGGTGATGCATAAAACAAGGGTTTCAAATTAGCTCAGATACCGTTCCATAAACCCAGTATGTAAGAGACAAGACCTATTCCTTTTTCAGTGAACTGGACTCAACACCCCCTATTCACCGCACAAGAATATATCTGACTAGTAAGAATCTTCAAACCTATGTATTGATATCTCTCTGTAAGTGAGTCAAGGGGGTGTAAAGCGGCATAAACACAGCCGTGAAAAGCAGCTAAACCCCATTATAAAAATAAATTACTTTTCAAAACCCGTGAAACAAAGACAGTGAAAGAGAGAGAAATTCTTACAAAATTCGTTCAGGGGCTGTGATGCAACCTGGATTGACCATATCTAGACCCACAGCTGATTGAGACATCAGGGTGGACACTCTTGGGGCTGAGAGGTTCGGTGAGGTTGGGTGAGCCAACACAGACCCTTTCAAGTAATACTGCATGGTACCCATCCCATGGGTCCCAAATCTCCAGGTTCAAGGGCATCTTCCTACGTCGAAAACAGGCATGAGAAACCCAGAAGATGGTACACCGTGTGATCGGGAAAGGTTTCTAAAACGCACCTCATTTCTCATCTCCTTTGCTCGGGTTCGCCATTCCAGCCAATTTACTAGCCATCTCCCTCCTTGGAGAATCAGCACCTTTACCCTCCTGTTCCGTACAGGTTGCAATTTGTCCTGAGGATGAACGGGAAGAGGGAGAACCAATGAGAGACTAGCTCTAGGTGTTGGGACAGGCACAGGTCACTCTATTTTCCCATCAGGAAGAAGAATTAAGCACAAGCTCAGCCTGCCCCCCAGAACCAGAAGAGGGCCTGAAGCAATCCTGCGCTTTTGCGGCCAGCTCCCAAAAAAGCGAGTTGAAAAATGGAGCTCAGGGGCACTGCAATTCACAAACCTGCAGAGTTTTAAATGATACCTCTCGTCCACAAATATATTAAGGGAAGGCAACGAAGAGGCTTTGAAAGCAAGGCAGAATTGCAGGAAACAGATTTCAGGAGGTAGATTCGAATCGCCTTGAAAGCACATGAAAAGCGGCCAAACGTGGACAATGATGCCCTTGGCCAAAAAGGGCGTATGCGTTTTTTCCTGAATATATTCAGGAAAAAACGCATACGCCCTTTTTGGCCAACCAAGCAACCTGGAAAGGCCAATCAGCGCTCCAAAGAAGTCTCGCTTCCCAGCGGGCAAAAGGGCCATGCGGAAAAAAGTGTCCAAACCAGAAATGCAGGACCGGCCATGGAGAAATGGGAGCCTTGCTACGCTGATGGGTGGGATGTAAATTGCCAACAGCCACTCTGGAGAAGTGTACGGTGTGTTCTGAAACATCTAAAAAACACAGCTTGGAGAGCATAGGGCACTTCCACTCATGGGCGTATAAATTGGGAAAACTAAAAATCAGCAAGACACAGGCACCCCAAAGTTTAGGGCTGCTCTGTTGACAAGAACCCCCACTTCATTACACCTTAAATATCCTAGGAAAGAGAAAAATGGATAAAGAAGTTGGGGTCCTCATGTACAATGGAATATCACTCAGCCATGAAATCAACGTCATAAGGCTAGTAGCAGCACGATGAGTGGATTTAGGTACGACGATTCTAAGTGAAATAAGTCACACAGAAAAAGACACTTATCATAAGATATCACTTCTAGAGGGAATGTAAAAACCGCTACACTTGAACTGAATTACAAAACAGAACAGAGTCACACGTTTAGAAAACACACTATGGCTGCTGAATGGGAAAGGTGAGGTGGGGTGATGCATAAAACAAGGGTTTCAAATTAGATCAGATACCGTTCCATAAACCCAATATGTAAGAGACAAGACCTATTCCTTTTTCAGTGAACTGGACTCAACACCCCCTATTCACCGCACAAGAATATATCTGACTAGTAAGAATCTTCAAACCTATGTATTGATATCTCTCTGTAAGTGAGTCAAGGGGGTGTAAAGCAGCATAAACACAGCCGTGAAAAGCAGCTAAACCCCATTATAAAAATAAATTACTTTTCAAAACCCGTGAAACAAAGACAGTGAAAGAGAGAGAAATTCTTACAAAATTCGTTCAGGGGCTGTGATGCAACCTGGATTGACCATATCTAGACCCACAGCTGATTGAGACATCAGGGTGGACACTCTTGGGGCTGAGAGGTTCGGTGAGGTTGGGTGAGCCAACGCAGACCCTTTCAAGTAATACTGCATGGTACCCATCCCATGGGTCCCAAATCTCCAGGTTCAAGGGCATCTTCCTACATCGAAAACAGGCATGAGAAACCCAGACGATGGTACACCGTGTGATCGGGAAAGGTTTCTAAAACGCACCTCATTTCTCATCTCCTTTGCTCGGGTTCGCCATTCCAGCCTATTTACTAGCCATCTCCCTCCTTGGAGAATCAGCACCTTTAACCTCCTGTTCCGTACAGGTTGCAATTTGTCCTGAGGATGAAGGGGAAGAGGGGGAACCAATGAGAGACTAGCTCTAGGTGTTGGGACAGGCACAGGTCACTCTATTTTCCCATCAGGAAGAAGAATTAAGCACAAGCTCAGCCTGCCCCCAGAACCAGAAGAGGGCCTGAAGCAATCCTGCGCTTTTGCGGTCAGCTCCCAAAAAAGCGAGTTGAAAAATGGAGCTCAGGGGCACTGCAATTCACAAACCTGCAGAGTTTTAAATGATACCTCTCGTCCACAAATATATTAAGGGAAGGCAACGAAGAGGCTTTGAAAGCAAGGCAGAATTGCAGGAAACAGATTTCAGGAGGTAGATTCGAATCGCCTTGAAAGCACATGAAAAGCGGCAAAACGTGGACAATGATGCCCTTGGCCAAAAAGGGCGTATGCGTTTTTTCCTGAATATATTCAGGAAAAAACGCATACGCCCTTTTTGGCCAACCAAGCAACCTGGAAAGGCCAATCAGCGCTCCAAAGAAGTCTCGCTTCCCAGCGGGCAAAAGGGCCATGCGGAAAAAAGTGTCCAAACCAGAAATGCAGGACCGGCCATGGAGAAATGGGAGCCTTGCTACGCTGATGGGTGGGATGTAAATTGCCAACAGCCACTCTGGAGAAGTGTACGGTGTGTTCTGAAACATCTAAAAAACACAGCTTGGAGAGCATAGGGCACTTCCACTCATGGGCGTATAAATTGGGAAAACTAAAAATCAGCAAGACACAGGCACCCCAAAGTTTAGGGCTGCTCTGTTGACAAGAACCCCCACTTCATTACACCTTAAATATCCTAGGAAAGAGAAAAATGGATAAAGAAGTTGGGGTCCTCATGTACAATGGAATATCACTCAGCCATGAAATCAACGTCATAAGGCTAGTAGCAGCACGATGAGTGGATTTAGGTACGACGATTCTAAGTGAAATAAGTCACACAGAAAAAGACACTTATCATAAGATATCACTTCTAGAGGGAATGTAAAAACCGCTACACTTGAACTGAATTACAAAACAGAACAGAGTCACACGTTTAGGAAACACACTACGGCTGCTGAACGGGAAAGGTGAGGTGGGGTGATGCATAAAACAAGGGTTTCAAATTAGCTCAGATACCGTTCCATAAACCCAATATGTAAGAGACAAGACCTATTCCTTGCTCAGTGAACTGGACTCATCACCCCCTATTCACCGCACAAGAATATATCTGACTAGTAAGAATCTTCAAACCTATGTATTGATATCTCTCTGTAAGTGAGTCAAGGGGGTGTAAAGCGGCATAAACACAGCCGTGAAAAGCAGCTAAACCCCATTATAAAAATAAATTACTTTTCAAAACCCGTGAAACAAAGACAGTGAAAGAGAGAGAAATTCTTACAAAATTCGTTCAGGGTCTGTGATGCAACCTGGATTGACCATATCTAGACCCACAGCTGATTGAGACATAAGGGTGGACACTCTTGGGGCTGAGAGGTTCGGTGAGGTTGGGTGAGCCAACGCAGACCCTTTCAAGTAATACTGCATGGTACCCATCCCATGGGTCCCAAATCTCCAGGTTCAAGGGCATCTTCCTATGTCGAAAACAGGCATGAGAAACCCAGAAGATGGTACACCGTGTGATCGGGAAAGGTTTCTAAAACGCACCTCATTTCTCATCTCCTTTGCTCGGGTTCGCCATTCCAGCCGATTTACTAGACATCTCCCTCCTTGGAGAATCAGCACCTTTAACCTCCTGTTCCGTACAGGTTGCAATTTGTCCTGAGGATGAACGGGAAGAGGGGGAACCAATGAGAGACTAGCTCTAGGTGTTGGGACAGGCACAGGTCACTCTATTTTCCCATCAGGAAGAAGAATTAAGCACAAGCTCAGCCTGCCCCCCAGAACCAGAAGAGGGCCTGAAGCAATCCTGTGCTTTTGCGGCCAGCTCCCAAAAAAGCGAGTTGAAAAATGGAGCTCAGGGGCACTGCAATTCACAAACCTGCAGAGTTTTAAATGATACCTCTCGTCCACAAATATATTAAGGGAAGGCAACGAAGAGGCTTTGAAAGCAAGGCAGAATTGCAGGAAACAGATTTCAGGAGGTAGATTCGAATCGCCTTGAAAGCACATGAAAAGCGGCAAAACGTGGACAATGATGCCCTTGGCCAAAAAGGGCGTATGCGTTTTTTCCTGAATATATTCAGGAAAAAACGCATACGCCCTTTTTGGCCAACCAAGCAACCTGGAAAGGCCAATCAGCACTCCAAAGAAGTCTCGCTTCCCAGCGGGCAAAAGGGCCATGCGGAAAAAACGTGTCCAAACCAGAAATGCAGGACCGGCCATGGAGAAATGGGAGCCTTGCTACGCTGATGGGTGAGATGTAAATTGCCAACAGCCACTCTGGAGAAGTGTACGGTGTGTTCTGAAACATCTAAAAAACACAGCTTGGAGAGCATAGGGCACTTCCACTCATGGCCGTATAAATTGGGAAAACTAAAAATCAGCAAGACACAGGCACCCCAAAGTTTAGGGCTGCTCTGTTGACAAACACCCCCACTTCATTACACCTTAAATATCCTAGGAAAGAGAAAAATGGATAAAGAAGTTGTGGTCCTCATGTACAATGGAATATCACTCAGCCATGAAATCAACGTCATAAGGCTAGTAGCAGCACGATGAGTGGATTTAGGTACGACGATTCTAAGTGAAATAAGTCACACAGAAAAAGACACTTATCATAAGATATCACTTCTAGAGGGAATGTAAAAACCGCTACACTTGAACTGAATTACAAAACAGAACAGAGTCACACGTTTAGGAAACACACTATGGCTGCTGAACGGGAAAGGTGAGGTGGGGTGATGCATAAAACAAGGGTTTCAAATTAGCTCAGATACCGTTCCATAAACCCAGTATGTAAGAGACAAGACCTATTCCTTTTTCAGTGAACTGGACTCAACACCCCCTATTCACCGCACAAGAATATATCTGACTAGTAAGAATCTTCAAACCTATGTATTGATATCTCTCTGTAAGTGAGTCAAGGGGGTGTAAAGCGGCATAAACACAGCCGTGAAAAGCAGCTAAACCCCATTATAAAAATAAATTACTTTTCAAAACCCGTGAAACAAAGACAGTGAAAGAGAGAGAAATTCTTACAAAATTCGTTCAGGGGCTGTGATGCAACCTGGATTGACCATATCTAGACCCACAGCTGATTGAGACATCAGGGTGGACACTCTTGGGGCTGAGAGGTTCGGTGAGGTTGGGTGAGCCAACACAGACCCTTTCAAGTAATACTGCATGGTACCCATCCCATGGGTCCCAAATCTCCAGGTTCAAGGGCATCTTACTACGTCGAAAACAGGCATGAGAAACCCAGAAGATGGTACACCGTGTGATCGGGAAAGGTTTCTAAAACGCACCTCATTTCTCATCTCCTTTGCTCGGGTTCGCCATTCCAGCCAATTTACTAGCCATCTCCCTCCTTGGAGAATCAGCACCTTTACCCTCCTGTTCCGTACAGGTTGCAATTTGTCCTGAGGATGAACGGGAAGAGGGAGAACCAATGAGAGACTAGCTCTAGGTGTTGGGACAGGCACAGGTCACTCTATTTTCCCATCAGGAAGAAGAATTAAGCACAAGCTCAGCCTGCCCCCCAGAACCAGAAGAGGGCCTGAAGCAATCCTGCGCTTTTGCGGCCAGCTCCCAAAAAAGCGAGTTGAAAAATGGAGCTCAGGGGCACTGCAATTCACAAACCTGCAGAGTTTTAAATGATACCTCTCGTCCACAAATATATTAAGGGAAGGCAACGAAGAGGCTTTGAAAGCAAGGCAGAATTGCAGGAAACAGATTTCAGGAGGTAGATTCGAATCGCCTTGAAAGCACATGAAAAGCGGCCAAACGTGGACAATGATGCCCTTGGCCAAAAAGGGCGTATGCGTTTTTTCCTGAATATATTCAGGAAAAAACGCATACGCCCTTTTTGGCCAACCAAGCAACCTGGAAAGGCCAATCAGCGCTCCAAAGAAGTCTCGCTTCCCAGCGGGCAAAAGGGCCATGCGGAAAAAAGTGTCCAAACCAGAAATGCAGGACCGGCCATGGAGAAATGGGAGCCTTGCTACGCTGATGGGTGGGATGTAAATTGCCAACAGCCACTCTGGAGAAGTGTACGGTGTGTTCTGAAACATCTAAAAAACACAGCTTGGAGAGCATAGGGCACTTCCACTCATGGGCGTATAAATTGGGAAAACTAAAAATCAGCAAGACACAGGCACCCCAAAGTTTAGGGCTGCTCTGTTGACAAGAACCCCCACTTCATTACACCTTAAATATCCTAGGAAAGAGAAAAATGGATAAAGAAGTTGGGGTCCTCATGTACAATGGAATATCACTCAGCCATGAAATCAACGTCATAAGGCTAGTAGCAGCACGATGAGTGGATTTAGGTACGACGATTCTAAGTGAAATAAGTCACACAGAAAAAGACACTTATCATAAGATATCACTTCTAGAGGGAATGTAAAAACCGCTACACTTGAACTGAATTACAAAACAGAACAGAGTCACACGTTTAGGAAACACACTACGGCTGCTGAACGGGAAAGGTGAGGTGGGGTGATGCATAAAACAAGGGTTTCAAATTAGCTCAGATACCGTTCCATAAACCCAATATGTAAGAGACAAGACCTATTCCTTTTTCAGTGAACTGGACTCAACACCCCCTATTCACCGCACAAGAATATATCTGACTAGTAAGAATCTTCAAACCTATGTATTGATATCTCTCTGTAAGTGAGTCAAGGGGGTGTAAAGCGGCATAAACACAGCCGTGAAAAGCAGCTAAACCCCATTATAAAAATAAATTACTTTTCAAAACCCGTGAAACAAAGACAGTGAAAGAGAGAGAAATTCTTACAAAATTCGTTCAGGGTCTGTGATGCAACCTGGATTGACCATATCTAGACCCACAGCTGATTGAGACATAAGGGTGGACACTCTTGGGGCTGAGAGGTTCGGTGAGGTTGGGTGAGCCAACGCAGACCCTTTCAAGTAATACTGCATGGTACCCATCCCATGGGTCCCAAATCTCCAGGTTCAAGGGCATCTTCCTATGTCGAAAACAGGCATGAGAAACCCAGAAGATGGTACACCGTGTGATCGGGAAAGGTTTCTAAAACGCACCTCATTTCTCATCTCTTTGCTCGGGTTCGCCATTCCAGCCGATTTACTAGACATCTCCCTCCTTGGAGAATCAGCACCTTTAACCTCCTGTTCCGTACAGGTTGCAATTTGTCCTGAGGATGAACGGGAAGAGGGGGAACCAATGAGAGACTAGCTCTAGGTGTTGGGACAGGCACAGGTCACTCTATTTTCCCATCAGGAAGAAGAATTAAGCACAAGCTCAGCCTGCCCCCCAGAACCAGAAGAGGGCCTGAAGCAATCCTGTGCTTTTGCGGCCAGCTCCCAAAAAAGCGAGTTGAAAAATGGAGCTCAGGGGCACTGCAATTCACAAACCTGCAGAGTTTTAAATGATACCTCTCGTCCACAAATATATTAAGGGAAGGCAACGAAGAGGCTTTGAAAGGAAGGCAGAATTGCAGGAAACAGATTTCAGGAGGTAGATTCGAATCGCCTTGAAAGCACATGAAAAGCGGCCAAACGTGGACAATGATGCCCTTGGCCAAAAAGGGCGTATGCGTTTTTTCCTGAATATATTCAGGAAAAAACGCATACGCCCTTTTTGGCCAACCAAGCAACCTGGAAAGGCCAATCAGCACTCCAAAGAAGTCTCGCTTCCCAGCGGGCAAAAGGGCCATGCGGAAAAAACGTGTCCAAACCAGAAATGCAGGACCGGCCATGGAGAAATGGGAGCCTTGCTACGCTGATGGGTGGGATGTAAATTGCCAACAGCCACTCTGGAGAAGTGTACGGTGTGTTCTGAAACATCTAAAAAACACAGCTTGGAGAGCATAGGGCACTTCCACTCATGGCCGTATAAATTGGGAAAACTAAAAATCAGCAAGACACAGGCACCCCAAATTTTAGGGCTGCTCTGTTGACAAACACCCCCACTTCATTACACCTTAAATATCCTAGGAAAGAGAAAAATGGATAAAGAAGTTGTGGTCCTCATGTACAATGGAATATCACTCAGCCATGAAATCAACGTCATAAGGCTAGTAGCAGCACGATGAGTGGATTTAGGTACGACGATTCTAAGTGAAATAAGTCACACAGAAAAAGACACTTATCATAAGATATCACTTCTAGAGGGAATGTAAAAACCGCTACACTTGAACTGAATTACAAAACAGAACAGAGTCACACGTTTAGGAAACACACTATGGCTGCTGAACGGGAAAGGTGAGGTGGGGTGATGCATAAAACAAGGGTTTCAAATTAGCTCAGATACCGTTCCATAAACCCAATATGTAAGAGACAAGACCTATTCCTTTTTCAGTGAACTGGACTCAACACCCCCTATTCACCGCACAAGAATATATCTGACTAGTAAGAATCTTCAAACCTATGTATTGATATCTCTCTGTAAGTGAGTCAAGGGGGTGTAAAGCGGCATAAACACAGCCGTGAAAAGCAGCTAAACCCCATTATAAAAATAAATTACTTTTCAAAACCCGTGAAACAAAGACAGTGAAAGAGAGAGAAATTCTTACAAAATTCGTTCAGGGGCTGTGATGCAACCTGGATTGACCATATCTAGACCCACAGCTGATTGAGACATAAGGGTGGACACTCTTGGGGCTGAGAGGTTCGGTGAGGTTGGGTGAGCCAACGCAGACCCTTTCAAGTAATACTGCATGGTACCCATCCCATGGGTCCCAAATCTCCAGGTTCAAGGGCATCTTCCTACGTCGAAAACAGGCATGAGAAACCCAGAAGATGGTACACCGTGTGATCGGGAAAGGTTTCTAAAACGCACCTCATTTCTCATCTCCTTTGCTCGGGTTCGCCATTCCAGCCGATTTACTAGCCATCTCCCTCCTTGGAGAATCAGCACCTTTAACCTCCTGTTCCGTACAGGTTGCAATTTGTCCTGAGGATGAACGGGAAGAGGGGGAACCAATGAGAGACTAGCTCTAGGTGTTGGGACAGGCACAGGTCACTCTATTTTCCCATCAGGAAGAAGAATTAAGCACAAGCTCAGCCTGCCCCCCAGAACCAGAAGAGGGCCTGAAGCAATCCTGCGCTTTTGCGGCCAGCTCCCAAAAAAGCGAGTTGAAAAATGGAGCTCAGGGGCACTGCAATTCACAAACCTGCAGAGTTTTAAATGATACCTCTCGTCCACAAATATATTAAGGGAAGGCAACGAAGAGGCTTTGAAAGCAAGGCAGAATTGCAGGAAACAGATTTCAGGAGGTAGATTCGAATCGCCTTGAAAGCACATGAAAAGCGGCCAAACGTGGACAATGATGCCCTTGGCCAAAAAGGGCGTATGCGTTTTTTCCTGAATATATTCAGGAAAAAACGCATACGCCCTTTTTGGCCAACCAAGCAACCTGGAAAGGCCAATCAGCGCTCCAAAGAAGTCTCGCTTCCCAGCGGGCAAAAGGGCCATGCGGAAAAAAGTGTCCAAACCAGAAATGCAGGACCGGCCATGGAGAAATGGGAGCCTTGCTACGCTGATGGGTGGGATGTAAATTGCCAACAGCCACTCTGGAGAAGTGTACGGTGTGTTCTGAAACATCTAAAAAACACAGCTTGGAGAGCATAGGGCACTTCCACTCATGGGCGTATAAATTGGGAAAACTAAAAATCAGCAAGACACAGGCACCCCAAAGTTTAGGGCTGCTCTGTTGACAAGAACCCCCACTTCATTACACCTTAAATATCCTAGGAAAGAGAAAAATGGATAAAGAAGTTGGGGTCCTCATGTACAATGGAATATCACTCAGCCATGAAATCAACGTCATAAGGCTAGTAGCAGCACGATGAGTGGATTTAGGTACGACGATTCTAAGTGAAATAAGTCACACAGAAAAAGACACTTATCATAAGATATCACTTCTAGAGGGAATGTAAAAACCGCTACACTTGAACTGAATTACAAAACAGAACAGAGTCACACGTTTAGGAAACACACTACGGCTGCTGAACGGGAAAGGTGAGGTGGGGTGATGCATAAAACAAGGGTTTCAAATTAGCTCAGATACCGTTCCATAAACCCAATATGTAAGAGACAAGACCTATTCCTTTTTCAGTGAACTGGACTCAACACCCCCTATTCACCGCACAAGAATATATCTGACTAGTAAGAATCTTCAAACCTATGTATTGATATCTCTCTGTAAGTGAGTCAAGGGGGTGTAAAGCGGCATAAACACAGCCGTGAAAAGCAGCTAAACCCATTATAAAAATAAATTACTTTTCAAAACCCGTGAAACAAAGACAGTGAAAGAGAGAGAAATTCTTACAAAATTCGTTCAGGGTCTGTGATGCAACCTGGATTGACCATATCTAGACCCACAGCTGATTGAGACATAAGGGTGGACACTCTTGGGGCTGAGAGGTTCGGTGAGGTTGGGTGAGCCAACGCAGACCCTTTCAAGTAATACTGCATGGTACCCATCCATGGGTCCCAAATCTCCAGGTTCAAGGGCATCTTCCTATGTCGAAAACAGGCATGAGAAACCCAGAAGATGGTACACCGTGTGATCGGGAAAGGTTTCTAAAACGCACCTCATTTCTCATCTCTTTGCTCGGGTTCGCCATTCCAGCCGATTTACTAGACATCTCCCTCCTTGGAGAATCAGCACCTTTAACCTCCTGTTCCGTACAGGTTGCAATTTGTCCTGAGGATGAACGGGAAGAGGGGGAACCAATGAGAGACTAGCTCTAGGTGTTGGGACAGGCACAGGTCACTCTATTTTCCCATCAGGAAGAAGAATTAAGCACAAGCTCAGCCTGCCCCCCAGAACCAGAAGAGGGCCTGAAGCAATCCTGTGCTTTTGCGGCCAGCTCCAAAAAAGCGAGTTGAAAAATGGAGCTCAGGGGCACTGCAATTCACAAACCTGCAGAGTTTTAAATGATACCTCTCGTCCACAAATATATTAAGGGAAGGCAACGAAGAGGCTTTGAAAGGAAGGCAGAATTGCAGGAAACAGATTTCAGGAGGTAGATTCGAATCGCCTTGAAAGCACATGAAAAGCGGCCAAACGTGGACAATGATGCCCTTGGCCAAAAAGGGCGTATGCGTTTTTTCCTGAATATATTCAGGAAAAAACGCATACGCCCTTTTTGGCCAACCAAGCAACCTGGAAAGGCCAATCAGCACTCCAAAGAAGTCTCGCTTCCCAGCGGGCAAAAGGGCCATGCGGAAAAAACGTGTCCAAACCAGAAATGCAGGACCGGCCATGGAGAAATGGGAGCCTTGCTACGCTGATGGGTGGGATGTAAATTGCCAACAGCCACTCTGGAGAAGTGTACGGTGTGTTCTGAAACATCTAAAAAACACAGCTTGGAGAGCATAGGGCACTTCCACTCATGGCCGTATAAATTGGGAAAACTAAAAATCAGCAAGACACAGGCACCCCAAATTTTAGGGCTGCTCTGTTGACAAACACCCCCACTTCATTACACCTTAAATATCCTAGGAAAGAGAAAAATGGATAAAGAAGTTGTGGTCCTCATGTACAATGGAATATCACTCAGCCATGAAATCAACGTCATAAGGCTAGTAGCAGCACGATGAGTGGATTTAGGTACGACGATTCTAAGTGAAATAAGTCACACAGAAAAAGACACTTATCATAAGATATCACTTCTAGAGGGAATGTAAAAACCGCTACACTTGAACTGAATTACAAAACAGAACAGAGTCACACGTTTAGGAAACACACTATGGCTGCTGAACGGGAAAGGTGAGGTGGGGTGATGCATAAAACAAGGGTTTCAAATTAGCTCAGATACCGTTCCATAAACCCAATATGTAAGAGACAAGACCTATTCCTTTTTCAGTGAACTGGACTCAACACCCCCTATTCACCGCACAAGAATATATCTGACTAGTAAGAATCTTCAAACCTATGTATTGATATCTCTCTGTAAGTGAGTCAAGGGGGTGTAAAGCGGCATAAACACAGCCGTGAAAAGCAGCTAAACCCCATTATAAAAATAAATTACTTTTCAAAACCCGTGAAACAAAGACAGTGAAAGAGAGAGAAATTCTTACAAAATTCGTTCAGGGGCTGTGATGCAACCTGGATTGACCATATCTAGACCCACAGCTGATTGAGACATAAGGGTGGACACTCTTGGGGCTGAGAGGTTCGGTGAGGTTGGGTGAGCCAACGCAGACCCTTTCAAGTAATACTGCATGGTACCCATCCCATGGGTCCCAAATCTCCAGGTTCAAGGGCATCTTCCTACGTCGAAAACAGGCATGAGAAACCCAGAAGATGGTACACCGTGTGATCGGGAAAGGTTTCTAAAACGCACCTCATTTCTCATCTCCTTTGCTCGGGTTCGCCATTCCAGCCGATTTACTAGCCATCTCCCTCCTTGGAGAATCAGCACCTTTAACCTCCTGTTCCGTACAGGTTGCAATTTGTCCTGAGGATGAACGGGAAGAGGGGGAACCAATGAGAGACTAGCTCCAGGTGTAGGGACAGGCACAGGTCACTCTATTTTCCCATCAGGAAGAAGAATTAAGCACAAGCTCAGCCTGCCCCCCAGAACCAGAAGAGGGCCTGAAGCAATCCTGCGCTTTTGCGGTCAGCTCCCAAAAAAGCGAGTTGAAAAATGGAGCTCAGGGGCACTGCAATTCACAAACCTGCAGAGTTTTAAATGATACCTCTCGTCCACAAATATATTAAGGGAAGGCAACGAAGAGGCTTTGAAAGCAAGGCAGAATTGCAGGAAACAGATTTCAGGAGGTAGATTCGAATCGCCTTGAAAGCACATGAAAAGCGGCAAACGTGGACAATGATGCCCTTGGCCAAAAAGGGCGTATGCGTTTTTTCCTGAATATATTCAGGAAAAAACGCATACGCCCTTTTTGGCCAACCAAGCAACCTGGAAAGGCCAATCAGCGCTCCAAAGAAGTCTCGCTTCCCAGCGGGCAAAAGGGCCATGCGGAAAAAAGTGTCCAAACCAGAAATGCAGGACCGGCCATGGAGAAATGGGAGCCTTGCTACGCTGATGGGTGGGATGTAAATTGCCAACAGCCACTCTGGAGAAGTGTACGGTGTGTTCTGAAACATCTAAAAAACACAGCTTGGAGAGCATAGGGCACTTCCACTCATGGGCGTATAAATTGGGAAAACTAAAATCAGCAAGACACAGGCACCCCAAAGTTTAGGGCTGCTCTGTTGACAAGAACCCCCACTTCATTACACCTTAAATATCCTAGGAAAGAGAAAAATGGATAAAGAAGTTGTGGTCCTCATGTACAATGTAATATCACTCAGCCATGAAATCCACGTCATAAGGCTAGTAGCAGCACGATGAGTGGATTTAGGTACGACGATTCTAAGTGAAATAAGTCACACAGAAAACGACACTTATCATAAGATATCAATTCTAGAGGGAATGTAAAAACCGCTACACTTGAACTGAATTACAAAACAGAACAGAGTCACACGTTTAGAAAACACACTATGGCTGCTGAACGGAAAGGTGAGGTGGGGTGATGCATAAAACAAGGGTTTCAAATTAGCTCAGATACCGTTCCATAAACCCAATATGTAAGAGACAAGACCTATTCCTTGCTCAGTGAACTGGACTCAACACCCCTATTCACCGCACAAGAATATATCTGACTAGTAAGAATCTTCAAACCTATGTATTGATATCTCTCTGTAAGTGAGTCAAGGGGGTGTAAAGCGGCATAAACACAGCCGTGAAAAGCAGCTAAACCCCATTATAAAAATAAATTACTTTTCAAAACCCGTGAAACAAAGACAGTGAAAGAGAGAGAAATTCTTACAAAATTCGTTCAGGGGCTGTGATGCAACCTGGATTGACCATATCTAGACCCACAGCTGATTGAGACATAAGGGTGGACACTCTTGGGGCTGAGAGGTTCGGTGAGGTTGGGTGAGCCAACGCAGACCCTTTCAAGTAATACTGTATGGTACCCATCCCATGGGTCCCAAATCTCCAGGTTCAAGGGCATCTTCCTACGTCGAAAACAGGCATGAGAAACCCAGAAGATGGTACACCGTGTGATCGGGAAAGGTTTCTAAAACGCACCTCATTTCTCATC
>NW_026645769.1:0-123436 GCF_949987535.1 Balaenoptera acutorostrata | reverse complement strand
CGTCATAAGGCTAGTAGCAGCACGATGAGTGGATTTAGGTACGACGATTCTAAGTGAAATAAGTCACACAGAAAAGACACTTATCATAAGATATCACTTAGAGAGGGAATGTAAAAACCGCTACACTTGAACTGAATTGCAAAACAGAACAGAGTCACACGTTTAGGAAACACACTATGGCTGCTGAACGGGAAAGGTGAGGTGGGGTGATGCATAAAACAAGGGTTTCAAATTAGCTCCGATACCGTTCCATAAACCCAATATGTAAGAGACAAGACCTATTCCTTTTTCAGTGAACTGTACTCAACACCCCCTATTCACCGCACAAGAATATATCTGACTAGTAAGAATCTTCAAACCTATGTATTGATATCTCTCTGTAAGTGAGTCAAGGGGGTGTAAAGCGGCATAAACACAGCCGTGAAAAGCAGCTAAACCCCATTATAAAAATAAATTACTTTTCAAAACCCGTGAAACAAAGACAGTGAAAGAGAGAGAAATTCTTACAAAATTCGTTCAGGGGCTGTGATGCAACCTGGATTGACCATATCTAGACCCACAGCTGATTGAGACATAAGGGTGGACACTCTTGGGGCTGAGAGGTTCGGTGAGGTTGGGTGAGCCAACGCAGACCCTTTCAAGTAATACTGCATGGTACCCATCCCATGGGTCCCAAATCTCCAGGTTCAAGGGCATCTTCCTACGTCGAAAACAGGCATGAGAAACCCAGAAGATGGTACACCGTGTGATCGGGAAAGGTTTCTAAAACGCACCTCATTTCTCATCTCCTTTGCTCAGGTTCGCCATTCCAGCCGATTTACTAGCCGTCTCCCTCCTTGGAGAATCAGCACCTTTAACCTCCTGTTCCGTACAGGTTGCAATTTGTCCTGAGGATGAACGGGAAGAGGGGGAACCAATGAGAGACTAGCTCTAGGTGTTGGGACAGGCACAGGTCACTCTATTTTCCCATCAGGAAGAAGAATTAAGCACAAGCTCAGCCTGCCTCCCAGAACCAGAAGAGGGCCTGAAGCAATCCTGCGCTTTTGCGGCCAGCTCCCAAAAAAGCAAGTTGAAAAATGGAGCTCAGGGGCACTGCAATTCACAAACCTGCAGAGTTTTAAATGATACCTCTCGTCCACAAATATATTAAGGGAAGGCAACGAAGAGGCTTTGAAAGCAAGGCAGAATTGCAGGAAACAGATTTCAGGAGGTAGATTCGAATCGCCTTGAAAGCACATGAAAAGCGGCAAAACGTGGACAATGATGCCCTTGGCCAAAAAGGGCGTATGTGTTTTTTCCTGAATATATTCAGGAAAAAACGCATACGCCCTTTTTGGCCAACCAAGCAACCTGGAAAGGCCAATCAGCGCTCCAAAGAAGTCTCGCTTCCCAGCGGGCAAAAGGGCCATGCGGAAAAAAGTGTCCAAACCAGAAATGCAGGACCGGCCATGGAGAAATGGGAGCCTTGCTACGCTGATGGGTGGGATGTAAATTGCCAACAGCCACTCTGGAGAAGTGTACGGTGTGTTCTGAAACATCTAAAAAACACAGCTTGGAGAGCATAGGGCACTTCCACTCATGGGCGTATAAATTGGGAAAACTAAAAATCAGCAAGACACAGGCACCCCAAAGTTTAGGGCTGCTCTGTTGACAAGAACCCCCACTTCATTACACCTTAAATATCCTAGGAAAGAGAAAAATGGATAAAGAAGTTGTGGTCCTCATGTACAATGGAATATCACTCAGCCATGAAATCCACGTCATAAGGCTAGTAGCAGCACGATGAGTGGATTTAGGTACGACGATTCTAAGTGAAATAAGTCACACAGAAAAAGACACTTATCATAACATATCACTTAGAGAGGGAATGTAAAAACCGCTACACTTGAACTGAATTACAAAACAGAACAGAGTCACACGTTTAGAAAACACACTATGGCTGCTGAACGGGCAAGGTGAGGTGGGGTGATGCATAAAACAAGGGTTTCAAATTAGCTCAGATACCGTTCCATAAACCCAATATGTAATAGACAAGACCTACTCCTTGCTCAGTGAACTGGACTCAACACCCCCTATTCACCGCAAAAGAATATATCTGACTGGTAAGAATCTTCAAACCTATGTATTGATATCTCTCCGTAAGTGAGTCAAGGGTGTGTAAAGCGGCATAAACACAGCCGTGAAAAGCAGCTAAACCCCATTATAAAAATAAATTACTTTTCAAAACCCGTGAAACAAAGACAGTGAAAGAGAGAGAAATTCTTACAAAATTCGTTCAGGGGCTGTGATGCAACCTGGATTGACCATATCTAGACCCACAGCTGATTGAGACATAAGGGTGGACACTCTTGGGGCTGAGAGGTTCGGTGAGGTTGGGTGAGCCAACGCAGACCCTTTCAAGTAATACTGCATGGTACCCATCCCATGGGTCCCAAATCTCCAGATTCAAGGGCATCTTCCTACGTCGAAAACAGGCATGAGAAACCCAGAAGATGGTACACCGTGTGATCGGGAAAGGTTTCTAAAACGCACCTCATTTCTCATCTCCTTTGCTCGGGTTCGCCATTCCAGCCGATTTACTAGCCATCTCCCTCCTTGGAGAATCAGCACCTTTAACCTCCTGTTCCGTACAGGTTGCAATTTGTCCTGAGGATGAAGGGGAAGAGGGGGAACCAATGAGAGACTAGCTCTAGGTGTTGGGACAGGCACAGGTCACTCTATTTTCCCATCAGGAAGAAGAATTAAGCACAAGCTCAGCCTGCCCCCCAGAACCAGAAGAGGGCCTGAAGCAATCCTGCGCTTTGGCGGCCATCTCCCAAAAAAGCAAGTTGAAAAATGGAGCTCAGGGGCACTGCAATTCACAAACCTGCAGAGTTTTAAATGATACCTCTCGTCCACAAATATATTAAGGGAAGGCAACGAAGAGGCTTTGAAAGCAAGGCAGAATTGCAGGAAACAGATTTCAGGAGGTAGATTCGAATCGCCTTGAAAGCACATGAAAAGCGGCAAAACGTGGACAATGATGCCCTTGGCCAAAAAGGGCGTATGCTTTTTTTCCTGAATATATTCAGGAAAAAACGCATACGCCCTTTTTGGCCAACCAAGCAACCTGGAAAGGCCAATCAGTGCTCCAAAGTAGTCTCCCTTCCCAGCGGGCAAAAGGGCCATGCGGAAAAAAGTGTCCAAACCAGAAATGCAGGACCGGCCATGGAGAAATGGGAGCCTTGCTACGCTGATGGGTGGGATGTAAATTGCCAACAGCCACTCTGGAGAAGTGTACGGTGTGTTCTGAAACATCTAAAAAACACAGCTTGGAGAGCATAGGGCACTTCCACTCATGGGCGTATAAATTGGGAAAACTAAAAATCAGCAAGACACAGGCACCCCAAAGTTTAGGGCTGCTCTGTTGACAAGAACCCCCACTTCATTACACCTTAAATATCCTAGGAAAGAGAAAAATGGATAAAGAAGTGGTGGTCCTCATGTACAATGGAATATCACTCAGCCATGAAATCCACGTCATAAGGCTATTAGCAGCACGATGAGTGGATTTAGGTACGAAGATTCTAAGTGAAATAAGTCACACAGAAAAAGACACTTATCATAAGATATCACTTAGAGAGGGAATGTAAAAACCGCTACACTTGAACTGAATTGCAAAACAGAACAGAGTCACACGTTTAGGAAACACACTATGGCTGCTGAACGGGAAAGGTGAGGTGGGGTGATGCATAAAACAAGGGTTTCAAATTAGCTCCGATACCGTTCCATAAACCCAATATGTAAGAGACAAGACCTATTCCTTTTTCAGTGAACTGGACTCAACACCCCCTATTCACCGCACAAGAATATATCTGACTAGTAAGAATCTTCAAACCTATGTATTGATATCTCTCTGTAAGTGAGTCAAGGGGGTGTAAAGCGGCATAAACACAGCCGTGAAAAGCAGCTAAACCCCATTATAAAAATAAATTACTTTTCAAAACCCGTGAAACAAAGACAGTGAAAGAGAGAGAAATTCTTACAAAATTCGTTCAGGGGCTGTGATGCAACCTGGATTGACCATATCTAGACCCACAGCTGATTGAGACATAAGGGTGGACACTCTTGGGGCTGAGAGGTTCGGTGAGGTTGGGTGAGCCAACGCAGACCCTTTCAAGTAATACTGCATGGTACCCATCCCATGGGTCCCAAATCTCCAGGTTCAAGGGCATCTTCCTACGTCGAAAACAGGCATGAGAAACCCAGAAGATGGTACACCGTGTGATCGGGAAAGGTTTCTAAAACGCACCTCATTTCTCATCTCCTTTGCTCGGGTTCGCCATTCCAGCCGATTTACTAGCCGTCTCCCTCCTTGGAGAATCAGCACCTTTAACCTCCTGTTCCGTACAGGTGGCAATTTGTCCTGAGGATGAACGGGAAGAGGGGGAACCAATGAGAGACTAGCTCTAGGTGTTGGGACAGGCACAGGTCACTCTATTTTCCCATCAGGAAGAAGAATTAAGCACAAGCTCAGCCTGCCCCCCAGAACCAGAAGAGGGCCTGAAGCAATCCTGCGCTTTTGCGGCCAGCTCCCAAAAAAGCGAGTTGAAAAATGGAGCTCAGGGGCACTGCAATTCACAAACCTGCACAGTTTTAAATGATACCTCTCGTCCACAAATATACTAAGGGAAGGCAACGAAGAGGCTTTGAAAGCAAGGCAGAATTGCAGGAAACAGATTTCAGGAGGTAGATTCTTATCGCCTTGAAAGCACATGAAAAGCGGCAAAACGTGGACAATGATGCCCTTGGCCAAAAAGGGCGTATGCGTTTTTTCCTGAATATATTCAGGAAAAAACGCATACGCCCTTTTTGGCCAACCAAGCAACCTGGAAAGGCCAATCAGCGCTCCAAAGAAGTCTCGCTTCCCAGCGGGCAAAAGGGCCATGCGGAAAAAAGTGTCCAAACCAGAAATGCAGGACCGGCCATGGAGAAATGGGAGCCTTGCTACGCTGATGGGTGGGATGTAAATTGCCAACAGCCACTCTGGAGAAGTGTACGGTGTGTTCTGAAACATCTAAAAAACACAGCTTGGAGAGCATAGGGCACTTCCACTCATGGGCGTATAAATTGGGAAAACTAAAAATCAGCAAGACACAGGCACCCCAAAGTTTAGGGCTGCTCTGTTGACAAGAACCCCCACTTCATTACACCTTAAATATCCTAGGAAAGAGAAAAATGGATAAAGAAGTTGGGGTCCTCATGTACAATGGAATATCACTCAGCCATGAAATCCACGTCATAAGGCTAGGAGCAGCACGATGAGTGGATTTAGGTACGACGATTCTAAGTGAAATAAGTCACACAGAAAAGACACTTATCATAAGATATCACTTAGAGAGGGAATGTAAAAACCGCTACACTTGAACTGAATTGCAAAACAAAACAGAGTCACACGTTTAGGAAACACACTATGGCTGCTGAACGGGAAAGGTGAGGTGGGGTGATGCATAAAACAAGGGTTTCAAATTAGCTCCGATACCGTTCCATAAACCCAATATGTAAGAGACAAGACCTATTCCTTTTTCAGTGAACTGGACTCAACACCCCCTATTCACCGCACAAGAATATATCTGACTAGTAAGAATCTTCAAACCTATGTATTGATATCTCTCTGTAAGTGAGTCAAGGGGGTGTAAAGCGGCATAAACACAGCCGTGAAAAGCAGCTAAACCCCATTATAAAAATAAATTACTTTTCAAAACCCGTGAAACAAAGACAGTGAAAGAGAGAGAAATTCTTACAAAATTCGTTCAGGGGCTGTGATGCAACCTGGATTGACCATATCTAGACCCACAGCTGATTGAGACATAAGGGTGGACACTCTTGGGGCTGAGAGGTTCGGTGAGGTTGGGTGAGCCAACGCAGACCCTTTCAAGTAATACTGCATGGTACCCATCCCATGGGTCCCAAATCTCCAGGTTCAAGGGCATCTTCCTACGTCGAAAACAGGCATGAGAAACCCAGAAGATGGTACACCGTGTGATCGGGAAAGGTTTCTAAAACGCACCTCATTTCTCATCTCCTTTGCTCGGGTTCGCCATTCCAGCCGATTTACTAGCCGTCTCCCTCCTTGGAGAATCAGCACCTTTAACCTCCTGTTCCGTACAGGTGGCAATTTGTCCTGAGGATGAACGGGAAGAGGGGGAAGCAATGAGAGACTAGCTCTAGGTGTTGGGACAGGCACAGGTCACTCTATTTTCCCATCAGGAAGAAGAATTAAGCACAAGCTCAGCCTGCCCCCCAGAACCAGAAGAGGGCCTGAAGCAATCCTGCGCTTTTGCGGCCAGCTCCCAAAAAAGCGAGTTGAAAAATGGAGCTCAGGGGCACTGCAATTCACAAACCTGCACAGTTTTAAATGATACCTCTCGTCCACAAATATACTAAGGGAAGGCAACGAAGAGGCTTTGAAAGCAAGGCAGAATTGCAGGAAACAGATTTCAGGAGGTAGATTCTTATCGCCTTGAAAGCACATGAAAAGCGGCAAAACGTGGACAATGATGCCCTTGGCCAAAAAGGGCGTATGCGTTTTTTCCTGAATATATTCAGGAAAAAACGCATACGCCCTTTTTGGCCAACCAAGCAACCTGGAAAGGCCAATCAGCGCTCCAAAGAAGTCTCGCTTCCCAGCGGGCAAAAGGGCCATGCGGAAAAAAGTGTCCAAACCAGAAATGCAGGACCGGCCATGGAGAAATGGGAGCCTTGCTACGCTGATGGGTGGGATGTAAATTGCCAACAGCCACTCTGGAGAAGTGTACGGTGTGTTCTGAAACATCTAAAAAACACAGCTTGGAGAGCATAGGGCACTTCCACTCATGGGCGTATAAATTGGGAAAACTAAAAATCAGCAAGACACAGGCACCCCAAAGTTTAGGGCTGCTCTGTTGACAAGAACCCCCACTTCATTACACCTTAAATATCCTAGGAAAGAGAAAAATGGATAAAGAAGTTGGGGTCCTCATGTACAATGGAATATCACTCAGCCATGAAATCCACGTCATAAGGCTAGGAGCAGCACGATGAGTGGATTTAGGTACGACGATTCTAAGTGAAATAAGTCACACAGAAAAGACACTTATCATAAGATATCACTTAGAGAGGGAATGTAAAAACCGCTACACTTGAACTGAATTGCAAAACAGAACAGAGTCACACGTTTAGGAAACACACTATGGCTGCTGAACGGGAAAGGTGAGGTGGGGTGATGCATAAAACAAGGGTTTCAAATTAGCTCCGATACCGTTCCATAAACCCAATATGTAAGAGACAAGACCTATTCCTTTTTCAGTGAACTGGACTCAACACCCCCTATTCACCGCACAAGAATATATCTGACTAGTAAGAATCTTCAAACCTATGTATTGATATCTCTCTGTAAGTGAGTCAAGGGGGTGTAAAGCGGCATAAACACAGCCGTGAAAAGCAGCTAAACCCCATTATAAAAATAAATTACTTTTCAAAACCCGTGAAACAAAGACAGTGAAAGAGAGAGAAATTCTTACAAAATTCGTTCAGGGGCTGTGATGCAACCTGGATTGACCATATCTAGACCCACAGCTGATTGAGACATAAGGGTGGACACTCTTGGGGCTGAGAGGTTCGGTGAGGTTGGGTGAGCCAACGCAGACCCTTTCAAGTAATACTGCATGGTACCCATCCCATGGGTCCCAAATCTCCAGGTTCAAGGGCATCTTCCTACGTCGAAAACAGGCATGAGAAACCCAGAAGATGGTACACCGTGTGATCGGGAAAGGTTTCTAAAACGCACCTCATTTCTCATCTCCTTTGCTCGGGTTCGCCATTCCAGCCGATTTACTAGCCGTCTCCCTCCTTGGAGAATCAGCACCTTTAACCTCCTGTTCCGTACAGGTTGCAATTTGTCCTGAGGATGAACGGGAAGAGGGGGAACCAATGAGAGACTAGCTCTAGGTGTTGGGACAGGCACAGGTCACTCTATTTTCCCATCAGGAAGAAGAATTAAGCACAAGCTCAGCCTGCCCCCCAGAACCAGAAGAGGGCCTGAAGCAATCCTGCGCTTTTGCGGCCAGCTCCCAAAAAAGCGAGTTGAAAAATGGAGCTCAGGGGCACTGCAATTCACAAACCTGCAGAGTTTTAAATGATACCTCTCGTCCACAAATATATTAAGGGAAGGCAACGAAGAGGCTTTGAAAGCAAGGCAGAATTGCAGGAAACAGATTTCAGGAGGTAGATTCGAATCGCCTTGAAAGCACATGAAAAGCGGCAAAACGTGGACAATGATGCCCTTGGCCAAAAAGGGCGTATGCGTTTTTTCCTGAATATATTCAGGAAAAAACGCATACGCCCTTTTTGGCCAACCAAGCAACCTGGAAAGGCCAATCAGCGCTCCAAAGAAGTCTCGCTTCCCAGCGGGCAAAAGGGCCATGCGGAAAAAAGTGTCCAAACCAGAAATGCAGGACCGGCCATGGAGAAATGGGAGCCTTGCTACGCTGATGGGTGGGATGTAAATTGCCAACAGCCACTCTGGAGAAGTGTACGGTGTGTTCTGAAACATCTAAAAAACACAGCTTGGAGAGCATAGGGCACTTCCACTCATGGGCGTATAAATTGGGAAAACTAAAAATCAGCAAGACACAGGCACCCCAAAGTTTAGGGCTGCTCTGTTGACAAGAACCCCCACTTCATTACACCTTAAATATCCTAGGAAAGAGAAAAATGGATACAGAAGTTGGGGTCCTCATGTACAATGGAATATCACTCAGCCATGAAATCCACGTCATAAGGCTAGTAGCAGCACGATGAGTGGATTTAGGTACGAAGATTCTAAGTGAAATAAGTCACACAGAAAACGACACTTATCATAAGATATCACTTAGAGAGGGAATGTAAAAACCGCTACACTTGAACTGAATTGCAAAACAGAACAGAGTCACACGTTTAGGAAACACACTATGGCTGCTGAACGGGAAAGGTGAGGTGGGGTGATGCATAAAACAAGGGTTTCAAATTAGCTCCGATACCGTTCCATAAACCCAATATGTAAGAGACAAGACCTATTCCTTTTTCAGTGAACTGGACTCAACACCCCCTATTCACCACACAAGAATATATCTGACTAGTAAGAATCTTCAAACCTATGTATTGATATCTCTCCGTAAGTGAGTCAAGGGGGTGTAAAGCGGCATAAACACAGCCGTGAAAAGCAGCTAAACCCCATTATAAAAATAAATTACTTTTCAAAACCCGTGAAACAAAGACAGTGAAAGAGAGAGAAATTCTTACAAAATTCGTTCAGGGGCTGTGATGCAACCTGGATTGACCATATCTAGACCCACAGCTGATTGAGACATAAGGGTGGACACTCTTGGGGCTGAGAGGTTCGGTGAGGTTGGGTGAGCCAACGCAGACCCTTTCAAGTAATACTGCAGGGTACCCATCCCATGGGTCCCAAATCTCCAGGTTCAAGGGCATCTTGCTACGTCGAAAACAGGCATGAGAAACCCAGAAGATGGTACACCGTGTGATCGGGAAAGGTTTCTAAAACGCACCTCATTTCTCATCTCCTTTGCTCGGGTTCGCCATTCCAGCCGATTTACTAGCCGTCTCCCTCCTTGGAGAATCAGCACCTTTAACCTCCTGTTCCGTACAGGTTGCAATTTGTCCTGAGGATGAACGGGAAGAGGGGGAACCAATGAGAGACTAGCTCTAGGTGTTGGGACAGGCACAGGTCACTCTATTTTCCCATCAGGAAGAAGAATTAAGCACAAGCTCAGCCTGCCCCCCAGAACCAGAAGAGGGCCTGAAGCAATCCTGCGCTTTTGCGGCCAGCTCCCAAAAAAGCGAGTTGAAAAATGGAGCTCAGGGGCACTGCAATTCACAAACCTGCACAGTTTTAAATGATACCTCTCGTCCACAAATATACTAAGGGAAGGCAACGAAGAGGCTTTGAAAGCAAGGCAGAATTGCAGGAAACAGATTTCAGGAGGTAGATTCGAATCGCCTTGAAAGCACATGAAAAGCGGCAAAACGTGGACAATGATGCCCTTGGCCAAAAAGGGCGTATGCGTTTTTTCCTGAATATATTCAGGAAAAAACGCATACGCCCTTTTTGGCCAACCAAGCAACCTGGAAAGGCCAATCAGCGCTCCAAAGAAGTCTCGCTTCCCAGCGGGCAAAAGGGCCATGCGGAAAAAAGTGTCCAAACCAGAAATGCAGGACCGGCCATGGAGAAATGGGAGCCTTGCTACGCTGATGGGTGGGATGTAAATTGCCAACAGCCACTCTGGAGAAGTGTACGGTGTGTTCTGAAACATCTAAAAAACACAGCTTGGAGAGCATAGGGCACTTCCACTCATGGGCGTATAAATTGGGAAAACTAAAAATCAGCAAGACACAGGCACCCAAAAGTTTAGGGCTGCTCTGTTGACAAGAACCCCCACTTCATTACACCTTAAATATCCTAGGAAAGCGAAAAATGGATAAAGAAGTTGTGGTCCTCATGTACAATGGAATATCACTCAGCCATGAAATCCACGTCATAAGGCTAGTAGCAGCACGATGAGTGGATTTAGGTACGAAGATTCTAAGTGAAATAAGTCACACAGAAAAAGACACTTATCATAAGATATCACTTAGAGAGGGAATGTAAAAACCGCTACACTTGAACTGAATTGCAAAACAGAACAGAGTCACACGTTTAGGAAACACACTATGGCTGCTGAACGGGAAAGGTGAGGTGGGGTGATGCATAAAACAAGGGTTTCAAATTAGCTCCGATACCGTTCCATAAACCCAATATGTAAGAGACAAGACCTATTCCTTTTTCAGTGAACTGGACTCAACACCCCCTATTCACCGCACAAGAATATATCTGACTAGTAAGAATCTTCAAACCTATGTATTGATATCTCTCCGTAAGTGAGTCAAGGGGGTGTAAAGCGGCATAAACACAGCCGTGAAAAGCAGCTAAACCCCAATATAAAAATAAATTACTTTTCAAAACCCGTGAAACAAAGACAGTGAAAGAGAGAGAAATTCTTACAAAATTCGTTCAGGGGCTGTGATGCAACCTGGATTGACCATATCTAGACCCACAGCTGATTGAGACATAAGGGTGGACACTCTTGGGGCTGAGAGGTTCGGTGAGGTTGGGTGAGCCAACGCAGACCCTTTCAAGTAATACTGCATGGTACCCATCCCATGGGTCCCAAATCTCCAGGTTCAAGGGCATCTTGCTACGTCGAAAACAGGCATGAGAAACCCAGAAGATGGTACACCGTGTGATCGGGAAAGGTTTCTAAAACGCACCTCATTTCTCATCTCCTTTGCTCGGGTTCGCCATTCCAGCCGATTTACTAGCCGTCTCCCTCCTTGGAGAATCAGCACCTTTAACCTCCTGTTCCGTACAGGTTGCAATTTGTCCTGAGGATGAACGGGAAGAGGGGGAACCAATGAGAGACTAGCTCTAGGTGTTGGGACAGGCACAGGTCACTCTATTTTCCCATCAGGAAGAAGAATTAAGCACAAGCTCAGCCTGCCCCCCAGAACCAGAAGAGGGCCTGAAGCAATCCTGCGCTTTTGCGGCCAGCTCCCAAAAAAGCGAGTTGAAAAATGGAGCTCAGGGGCACTGCAATTCACAAACCTGCACAGTTTTAAATGATACCTCTCGTCCACAAATATACTAAGGGAAGGCAACGAAGAGGCTTTGAAAGCAAGGCAGAATTGCAGGAAACAGATTTCAGGAGGTAGATTCGAATCGCCTTGAAAGCACATGAAAAGCGGCAAAACGTGGACAATGATGCCCTTGGCCAAAAAGGGCGTATGCGTTTTTTCCTGAATATATTCAGGAAAAAACGCATACGCCCTTTTTGGCCAACCAAGCAACCTGGAAAGGCCAATCAGCGCTCCAAAGAAGTCTCGCTTCCCAGCGGGCAAAAGGGCCATGCGGAAAAAAGTGTCCAAACCAGAAATGCAGGACCGGCCATGGAGAAATGGGAGCCTTGCTACGCTGATGGGTGGGATGTAAATTGCCAACAGCCACTCTGGAGAAGTGTACGGTGTGTTCTGAAACATCTAAAAAACACAGCTTGGAGAGCATAGGGCACTTCCACTCATGGGCGTATAAATTGGGAAAACTAAAAATCAGCAAGACACAGGCACCCCAAAGTTTAGGGCTGCTCTGTTGACAAGAACCCCCACTTCATTACACCTTAAATATCCTAGGAAAGCGAAAAATGGATAAAGAAGTTGGGGTCCTCATGTACAATGGAATATCACTCAGCCATGAAATCAACGTCATAAGGCTAGTAGCAGCACGATGAGTGGATTTAGGTACGAAGATTCTAAGTGAAATAAGTCACACAGAAAAAGACACTTATCATAAGATATCACTTAGAGAGGGAATGTAAAAACCGCTACACTTGAACTGAATTGCAAAACAGAACAGAGTCACACGTTTAGGAAACACACTATGGCTGCTGAACGGGAAAGGTGAGGTGGGGTGATGCATAAAACAAGGGTTTCAAATTAGCTCCGATACCGTTCCATAAACCCAATATGTAAGAGACAAGACCTATTCCTTTTTCAGTGAACTGGACTCAACACCCCCTATTCACCGCACAAGAATATATCTGACTAGTAAGAATCTTCAAACCTATGTATTGATATCTCTCCGTAAGTGAGTCAAGGGGGTGTAAAGCGGCATAAACACAGCCGTGAAAAGCAGCTAAACCCCAATATAAAAATAAATTACTTTTCAAAACCCGTGAAACAAAGACAGTGAAAGAGAGAGAAATTCTTACAAAATTCGTTCAGGGGCTGTGATGCAACCTGGATTGACCATATCTAGACCCACAGCTGATTGAGACATAAGGGTGGACACTCTTGGGGCTGAGAGGTTCGGTGAGGTTGGGTGAGCCAACGCAGACCCTTTCAAGTAATACTGCATGGTACCCATCCCATGGGTCCCAAATCTCCAGGTTCAAGGGCATCTTCCTACGTCGAAAACAGGCATGAGAAACCCAGAAGATGGTACACCGTGTGATCGGGAAAGGTTTCTAAAACGCACCTCATTTCTCATCTCCTTTGCTCGGGTTCGCCATTCCAGCCGATTTACTAGCCGTCTCCCTCCTTGGAGAATCAGCACCTTTAACCTCCTGTTCCGTACAGGTTGCAATTTGTCCTGAGGATGAACGGGAAGAGGGGGAACCAATGAGAGACTAGCTCTAGGTGTTGGGACAGGCACAGGTCACTCTATTTTCCCATCAGGAAGAAGAATTAAGCACAAGCTCAGCCTGCCCCCCAGAACCAGAAGAGGGCCTGAAGCAATCCTGCGCTTTTGCGGCCAGCTCCCAAAAAAGCGAGTTGAAAAATGGAGCTCAGGGGCACTGCAATTCACAAACCTGCACAGTTTTAAATGATACCTCTCGTCCACAAATATACTAAGGGAAGGCAACGAAGAGGCTTTGAAAGCAAGGCAGAATTGCAGGAAACAGATTTCAGGAGGTAGATTCTTATCGCCTTGAAAGCACATGAAAAGCGGCAAAACGTGGACAATGATGCCCTTGGCCAAAAAGGGCGTATGCGTTTTTTCCTGAATATATTCAGGAAAAAACGCATACGCCCTTTTTGGCCAACCAAGCAACCTGGAAAGGCCAATCAGCGCTCCAAAGAAGTCTCGCTTCCCAGCGGGCAAAAGGGCCATGCGGAAAAAAGTGTCCAAACCAGAAATGCAGGACCGGCCATGGAGAAATGGGAGCCTTGCTACGCTGATGGGTGGGATGTAAATTGCCAACAGCCACTCTGGAGAAGTGTACGGTGTGTTCTGAAACAACTAAAAAACACAGCTTGGAGAGCATAGGGCACTTCCACTCATGGGCGTATAAATTGGGAAAACTAAAAATCAGCAAGACACAGGCACCCCAAAGTTTAGGGCTGCTCTGTTGACAAGAACCCCCACTTCATTACACCTTAAATATCCTAGGAAAGCGAAAAATGGATAAAGAAGTTGTGGTCCTCATGTACAATGGAATATCACTCAGCCATGAAATCAACGTCATAAGGCTAGTAGCAGCACGATGAGTGGATTTAGGTACGACGATTCTAAGTGAAATAAGTCACACAGAAAAAGACACTTATCATAAGATATCACTTAGAGAGGGAATGTAAAAACCGCTACACTTGAACTGAATTGCAAAACAGAACAGAGTCACACGTTTAGGAAACACACTATGGCTGCTGAACGGGAAAGGTGAGGTGGGGTGATGCATAAAACAAGGGTTTCAAATTAGCTCCGATACCGTTCCATAAACCCAATATGTAAGAGACAAGACCTATTCCTTTTTCAGTGAACTGGACTCAACACCCCCTATTCACCGCACAAGAATATATCTGACTAGTAAGAATCTTCAAACCTATGTATTGATATCTCTCCGTAAGTGAGTCAAGGGGGTGTAAAGCGGCATAAACACAGCCGTGAAAAGCAGCTAAACCCCAATATAAAAATAAATTACTTTTCAAAACCCGTGAAACAAAGACAGTGAAAGAGAGAGAAATTCTTACAAAATTCGTTCAGGGGCTGTGATGCAACCTGGATTGACCATATCTAGACCCACAGCTGATTGAGACATAAGGGTGGACACTCTTGGGGCTGAGAGGTTCGGTGAGGTTGGGTGAGCCAACGCAGACCCTTTCAAGTAATACTGCATGGTACCCATCCCATGGGTCCCAAATCTCCAGGTTCAAGGGCATCTTGCTACGTCGAAAACAGGCATGAGAAACCCAGAAGATGGTACACCGTGTGATCGGGAAAGGTTTCTAAAACGCACCTCATTTCTCATCTCCTTTGCTCGGGTTCGCCATTCCAGCCGATTTACTAGCCGTCTCCCTCCTTGGAGAATCAGCACCTTTAACCTCCTGTTCCGTACAGGTTGCAATTTGTCCTGAGGATGAACGGGAAGAGGGGGAACCAATGAGAGACTAGCTCTAGGTGTTGGGACAGGCACAGGTCACTCTATTTTCCCATCAGGAAGAAGAATTAAGCACAAGCTCAGCCTGCCCCCCAGAACCAGAAGAGGGCCTGAAGCAATCCTGCGCTTTTGCGGCCAGCTCCCAAAAAAGCGAGTTGAAAAATGGAGCTCAGGGGCACTGCAATTCACAAACCTGCACAGTTTTAAATGATACCTCTCGTCCACAAATATACTAAGGGAAGGCAACGAAGAGGCTTTGAAAGCAAGGCAGAATTGCAGGAAACAGATTTCAGGAGGTAGATTCGAATCGCCTTGAAAGCACATGAAAAGCGGCAAAACGTGGACAATGATGCCCTTGGCCAAAAAGGGCGTATGCGTTTTTTCCTGAATATATTCAGGAAAAAACGCATACGCCCTTTTTGGCCAACCAAGCAACCTGGAAAGGCCAATCAGCGCTCCAAAGAAGTCTCGCTTCCCAGCGGGCAAAAGGGCCATGCGGAAAAAAGTGTCCAAACCAGAAATGCAGGACCGGCCATGGAGAAATGGGAGCCTTGCTACGCTGATGGGTGGGATGTAAATTGCCAACAGCCACTCTGGAGAAGTGTACGGTGTGTTCTGAAACATCTAAAAAACACAGCTTGGAGAGCATAGGGCACTTCCACTCATGGGCGTATAAATTGGGAAAACTAAAAATCAGCAAGACACAGGCACCCCAAAGTTTAGGGCTGCTCTGTTGACAAGAACCCCCACTTCATTACACCTTAAATATCCTAGGAAAGCGAAAAATGGATAAAGAAGTTGTGGTCCTCATGTACAATGGAATATCACTCAGCCATGAAATCAACGTCATAAGGCTAGTAGCAGCACGATGAGTGGATTTAGGTACGAAGATTCTAAGTGAAATAAGTCACACAGAAAAAGACACTTATCATAAGATATCACTTAGAGAGGGAATGTAAAAACCGCTACACTTGAACTGAATTGCAAAACAGAACAGAGTCACACGTTTAGGAAACACACTATGGCTGCTGAACGGGAAAGGTGAGGTGGGGTGATGCATAAAACAAGGGTTTCAAATTAGCTCCGATACCGTTCCATAAACCCAATATGTAAGAGACAAGACCTATTCCTTTTTCAGTGAACTGGACTCAACACCCCCTATTCACCGCACAAGAATATATCTGACTAGTAAGAATCTTCAAACCTATGTATTGATATCTCTCCGTAAGTGAGTCAAGGGGGTGTAAAGCGGCAGAAACACAGCCGTGAAAAGCAGCTAAACCCCATTATAAAAATAAATTACTTTTCAAAACCCGTGAAACAAAGACAGTGAAAGAGAGAGAAATTCTTACAAAATTCGTTCAGGGGCTGTGATGCAACCTGGATTGACCATATCTAGACCCACAGCTGATTGAGACATAAGGGTGGACACTCTTGGGGCTGAGAGGTTCGGTGAGGTTGGGTGAGCCAACGCAGACCCTTTCAAGTAATACTGCATGGTACCCATCCCATGGGTCCCAAATCTCCAGGTTCAAGGGCATCTTCCTACGTCGAAAACAGGCATGAGAAACCCAGAAGATGGTACACCGTGTGATCGGGAAAGGTTTCTAAAACGCACCTCATTTCTCATCTCCTTTGCTCGGGTTCGCCATTCCAGCCGATTTACTAGCCGTCTCCCTCCTTGGAGAATCAGCACCTTTAACCTCCTGTTCCGTACAGGTTGCAATTTGTCCTGAGGATGAAGGGGAAGAGGGGGAACCAATGAGAGACTAGCTCTAGGTGTTGGGACAGGCACAGGTCACTCTATTTTCCCATCAGGAAGAAGAATTAAGCACAAGCTCAGCCTGCCCCCCAGAACCAGAAGAGGGCCTGAAGCAATCCTGCGCTTTGGCGGCCATCTCCCAAAAAAGCAAGTTGAAAAATGGAGCTCAGGGGCACTGCAATTCACAAACCTGCAGAGTTTTAAATGATACCTCTCGTCCACAAATATATTAAGGGAAGGCAACGAAGAGGCTTTGAAAGCAAGGCAGAATTGCAGGAAACAGATTTCAGGAGGTAGATTCGAATCGCCTTGAAAGCACATGAAAAGCGGCAAAACGTGGACAATGATGCCCTTGGCCAAAAAGGGCGTATGCGTTTTTTCCTGAATATATTCAGGAAAAAACGCATACGCCCTTTTTGGCCAACCAAGCAACCTGGAAAGGCCAATCAGCGCTCCAAAGAAGTCTCGCTTCCCAGCGGGCAAAAGGGCCATGCGGAAAAAAGTGTCCAAACCAGAAATGCAGGACCGGCCATGGAGAAATGGGAGCCTTGCTACGCTGATGGGTGGGATGTAAATTGCCAACAGCCACTCTGGAGAAGTGTACGGTGTGTTCTGAAACATCTAAAAAACACAGCTTGGAGAGCATAGGGCACTTCCACTCATGGGCGTATAAATTGGGAAAACTAAAAATCAGCAAGACACAGGCACCCCAAAGTTTAGGGCTGCTCTGTTGACAAGAACCCCCACTTCATTACACCTTAAATATCCTAGGAAAGAGAAAAATGGATAAAGAAGTTGGGGTCCTCATGTACAATGGAATATCACTCAGCCATGAAATCCACGTCATAAGGCTAGTAGCAGCACGATGAGTGGATTTAGGTACGACGATTCTAAGTGAAATAAGTCACACAGAAAAGACACTTATCATAAGATATCACTTAGAGAGGGAATGTAAAAACCGCTACACTTGAACTGAATTGCAAAACAGAACAGAGTCACACGTTTAGGAAACACACTATGGCTGCTGAACGGGAAAGGTGAGGTGGGGTGATGCATAAAACAAGGGTTTCAAATTAGCTCCGATACCGTTCCATAAACCCAATATGTAAGAGACAAGACCTATTCCTTTTTCAGTGAACTGGACTCAACACCCCCTATTCACTGCACAAGAATATATCTGACTAGTAAGAATCTTCAAACCTATGTATTGATATCTCTCCGTAAGTGAGTCAAGGGGGTGTAAAGCGGCAGAAACACAGCCGTGAAAAGCAGCTAAACCCCAATATAAAAATAAATTACTTTTCAAAACCCGTGAAACAAAGACAGTGAAAGAGAGAGAAATTCTTACAAAATTCGTTCAGGGGCTGTGATGCAACCTGGATTGACCATATCTAGACCCACAGCTGATTGAGACATAAGGGTGGACACTCTTGGGGCTGAGAGGTTCGGTGAGGTTGGGTGAGCCAACGCAGACCCTTTCAAGTAATACTGCATGGTACCCATCCCATGGGTCCCAAATCTCCAGGTTCAAGGGCATCTTCCTACGTCGAAAACAGGCATGAGAAACCCAGAAGATGGTACACCGTGTGATCGGGAAAGGTTTCTAAAACGCACCTCATTTCTCATCTCCTTTGCTCGGGTTCGCCATTCCAGCCGATTTATTAGCCGTCTCCCTCCTTGGAGAATCAGCACCTTTAACCTCCTGTTCCGTACAGGTTGCAATTTGTCCTGAGGATGAACGGGAAGAGGGGGAACCAATGAGAGACTAGCTCTAGGTGTTGGGACAGGCACAGGTCACTCTATTTTCCCATCAGGAAGAAGAATTAAGCACAAGCTCAGCCTGCCCCCCAGAACCAGAAGAGGGCCTGAAGCAATCCTGCGCTTTTGCGGCCAGCTCCCAAAAAAGCGAGTTGAAAAATGGAGCTCAGGGGCACTGCAATTCACAAACCTGCACAGTTTTAAATGATACCTCTCGTCCACAAATATACTAAGGGAAGGCAAGGAAGAGGCTTTGAAAGCAAGGCAGAATTGCAGGAAACAGATTTCAGGAGGTAGATTCGAATCGCCTTGAAAGCACATGAAAAGCGGCAAAACGTGGACAATGATGCCCTTGGCCAAAAAGGGCGTATGCGTTTTTTCCTGAATATATTCAGGAAAAAACGCATACGCCCTTTTTGGCCAACCAAGCAACCTGGAAAGGCCAATCAGCGCTCCAAAGAAGTCTCGCTTCCCAGCGGGCAAAAGGGCCATGCGGAAAAAAGTGTCCAAACCAGAAATGCAGGACCGGCCATGGAGAAATGGGAGCCTTGCTACGCTGATGGGTGGGATGTAAATTGCCAACAGCCACTCTGGAGAAGTGTACGGTGTGTTCTGAAACATCTAAAAAACACAGCTTGGAGAGCATAGGGCACTTCCACTCATGGGCGTATAAATTGGGAAAACTAAAAATCAGCAAGACACAGGCACCCCAAAGTTTAGGGCTGCTCTGTTGACAAGAACCCCCACTTCATTACACCTTAAATATCCTAGGAAAGCGAAAAATGGATAAAGAAGTTGTGGTCCTCATGTACAATGGAATATCACTCAGCCATGAAATCAACGTCATAAGGCTAGTAGCAGCACGATGAGTGGATTTAGGTACGAAGATTCTAAGTGAAATAAGTCACACAGAAAAAGACACTTATCATAAGATATCACTTAGAGAGGGAATGTAAAAACTGCTACACTTGAACTGAATTGCAAAACAGAACAGAGTCACACGTTTAGGAAACACACTATGGCTGCTGAACGGGAAAGGTGAGGTGGGGTGATGCATAAAACAAGGGTTTCAAATTAGCTCCGATACCGTTCCATAAACCCAATATGTAAGAGACAAGACCTATTCCTTTTTCAGTGAACTGGACTCAACACCCCCTATTCACCGCACAAGAATATATCTGACTAGTAAGAATCTTCAAACCTATGTATTGATATCTCTCCGTAAGTGAGTCAAGGGGGTGTAAAGCGGCAGAAACACAGCCGTGAAAAGCAGCTAAACCCCATTATAAAAATAAATTACTTTTCAAAACCCGTGAAACAAAGACAGTGAAAGAGAGAGAAATTCTTACAAAATTCGTTCAGGGGCTGTGATGCAACCTGGATTGACCATATCTAGACCCACAGCTGATTGAGACATAAGGGTGGACACTCTTGGGGCTGAGAGGTTCGGTGAGGTTGGGTGAGCCAACGCAGACCCTTTCAAGTAATACTGCATGGTACCCATCCCATGGGTCCCAAATCTCCAGGTTCAAGGGCATCTTCCTACGTCGAAAACAGGCATGAGAAACCCAGAAGATGGTACACCGTGTGATCGGGAAAGGTTTCTAAAACGCACCTCATTTCTCATCTCCTTTGCTCGGGTTCGCCATTCCAGCCGATTTACTAGCCGTCTCCCTCCTTGGAGAATCAGCACCTTTAACCTCCTGTTCCGTACAGGTTGCAATTTGTCCTGAGGATGAAGGGGAAGAGGGGGAACCAATGAGAGACTAGCTCTAGGTGTTGGGACAGGCACAGGTCACTCTATTTTCCCATCAGGAAGAAGAATTAAGCACAAGCTCAGCCTGCCCCCCAGAACCAGAAGAGGGCATGAAGCAATCCTGCGCTTTGGCGGCCATCTGCCAAAAAAGCAAGTTGAAAAATGGAGCTCAGGGGCACTGCAATTCACAAACCTGCACAGTTTTAAATGATACCTCTCGTCCACAAATATATTAAGGGAAGGCAACGAAGAGGCTTTGAAAGCAAGGCAGAATTGCAGGAAACAGATTTCAGGAGGTAGATTCGAATCGCCTTGAAAGCACATGAAAAGCGGCAAAACGTGGACAATGATGCCCTTGGCCAAAAAGGGCGTATGCGTTTTTTCCTGAATATATTCAGGAAAAAACGCATACGCCCTTTTTGGCCAACCAAGCAACCTGGAAAGGCCAATCAGCGCTCCAAAGAAGTCTCGCTTCCCAGCGGGCAAAAGGGCCATGCGGAAAAAAGTGTCCAAACCAGAAATGCAGGACCGGCCATGGAGAAATGGGAGCCTTGCTACGCTGATGGGTGGGATGTAAATTGCCAACAGCCACTCTGGAGAAGTGTACGGTGTGTTCTGAAACATCTAAAAAACACAGCTTGGAGAGCATAGGGCACTTCCACTCATGGGCGTATAAATTGGGAAAACTAAAAATCAGCAAGACACAGGCACCCCAAAGTTTAGGGCTGCTCTGTTGACAAGAACCCCCACTTCATTACACCTTAAATATCCTAGGAAAGAGAAAAATGGATAAAGAAGTTGGGGTCCTCATGTACAATGGAATATCACTCAGCCATGAAATCCACGTCATAAGGCTAGTAGCAGCACGATGAGTGGATTTAGGTACGACGATTCTAAGTGAAATAAGTCACACAGAAAAGACACTTATCATAAGATATCACTTAGAGAGGGAATGTAAAAACCGCTACACTTGAACTGAATTGCAAAACAGAACAGAGTCACACGTTTAGGAAACACACTATGGCTGCTGAACGGGAAAGGTGAGGTGGGGTGATGCATAAAACAAGGGTTTCAAATTAGCTCCGATACCGTTCCATAAACCCAATATGTAAGAGACAAGACCTATTCCTTTTTCAGTGAACTGGACTCAACACCCCCTATTCACTGCACAAGAATATATCTGACTAGTAAGAATCTTCAAACCTATGTATTGATATCTCTCCGTAAGTGAGTCAAGGGGGTGTAAAGCGGCAGAAACACAGCCGTGAAAAGCAGCTAAACCCCAATATAAAAATAAATTACTTTTCAAAACCCGTGAAACAAAGACAGTGAAAGAGAGAGAAATTCTTACAAAATTCGTTCAGGGGCTGTGATGCAACCTGGATTGACCATATCTAGACCCACAGCTGATTGAGACATAAGGGTGGACACTCTTGGGGCTGAGAGGTTCGGTGAGGTTGGGTGAGCCAACGCAGACCCTTTCAAGTAATACTGCATGGTACCCATCCCATGGGTCCCAAATCTCCAGGTTCAAGGGCATCTTCCTACGTCGAAAACAGGCATGAGAAACCCAGAAGATGGTACACCGTGTGATCGGGAAAGGTTTCTAAAACGCACCTCATTTCTCATCTCCTTTGCTCGGGTTCGCCATTCCAGCCGATTTATTAGCCGTCTCCCTCCTTGGAGAATCAGCACCTTTAACCTCCTGTTCCGTACAGGTTGCAATTTGTCCTGAGGATGAACGGGAAGAGGGGGAACCAATGAGAGACTAGCTCTAGGTGTTGGGACAGGCACAGGTCACTCTATTTTCCCATCAGGAAGAAGAATTAAGCACAAGCTCAGCCTGCCCCCCAGAACCAGAAGAGGGCCTGAAGCAATCCTGCGCTTTTGCGGCCAGCTCCCAAAAAAGCGAGTTGAAAAATGGAGCTCAGGGGCACTGCAATTCACAAACCTGCACAGTTTTAAATGATACCTCTCGTCCACAAATATACTAAGGGAAGGCAAGGAAGAGGCTTTGAAAGCAAGGCAGAATTGCAGGAAACAGATTTCAGGAGGTAGATTCGAATCGCCTTGAAAGCACATGAAAAGCGGCAAAACGTGGACAATGATGCCCTTGGCCAAAAAGGGCGTATGCGTTTTTTCCTGAATATATTCAGGAAAAAACGCATACGCCCTTTTTGGCCAACCAAGCAACCTGGAAAGGCCAATCAGCGCTCCAAAGAAGTCTCGCTTCCCAGCGGGCAAAAGGGCCATGCGGAAAAAAGTGTCCAAACCAGAAATGCAGGACCGGCCATGGAGAAATGGGAGCCTTGCTACGCTGATGGGTGGGATGTAAATTGCCAACAGCCACTCTGGAGAAGTGTACGGTGTGTTCTGAAACAGCTAAAAAACACAGCTTGGAGAGCATAGGGCACTTCCACTCATGGGCGTATAAATTGGGAAAACTAAAAATCAGCAAGACACAGGCACCCCAAAGTTTAGGGCTGCTCTGTTGACAAGAACCCCCACTTCATTACACCTTAAATATCCTAGGAAAGCGAAAAATGGATAAAGAAGTTGGGGTCCTCATGTACAATGGAATATCACTCAGCCATGAAATCCACGTCATAAGGCTAGTAGCAGCACGATGAGTGGATTTAGGTACGACGATTCTAAGTGAAATAAGTCACACAGAAAAGACACTTATCATAAGATATCACTTAGAGAGGGAATGTAAAAACCGCTACACTTGAACTGAATTGCAAAACAGAACAGAGTCACACGTTTAGGAAACACACTATGGCTGCTGAACGGGAAAGGTGAGGTGGGGTGATGCATAAAACAAGGGTTTCAAATTAGCTCCGATACCGTTCCATAAACCCAATATGTAAGAGACAAGACCTATTCCTTTTTCAGTGAACTGGACTCAACACCCCCCTATTCACCGCACAAGAATATATCTGACTAGTAAGAATCTTCAAACCTATGTATTGATATCTCTCCGTAAGTGAGTCAAGGGGGTGTAAAGCGGCATAAACACAGCCGTGAAAAGCAGCTAAACCCCATTATAAAAATAAATTACTTTTCAAAACCCGTGAAACAAAGACAGTGAAAGAGAGAGAAATTCTTACAAAATTCGTTCAGGGGCTGTGATGCAACCTGGATTGACCATATCTAGACCCACAGCTGATTGAGACATAAGGGTGGACACTCTTGGGGCTGAGAGGTTCGGTGAGGTTGGGTGAGCCAACGCAGACCCTTTCAAGTAATACTGCATGGTACCCATCCCATGGGTCCCAAATCTCCAGGTTCAAGGGCATCTTCCTACGTCGAAAACAGGCATGAGAAACCCAGAAGATGGTACACCGTGTGATCGGGAAAGGTTTCTAAAACGCACCTCATTTCTCATCTCCTTTGCTCGGGTTCGCCATTCCAGCCGATTTACTAGCCGTCTCCCTCCTTGGAGAATCAGCACCTTTAACCTCCTGTTCCGTACAGGTTGCAATTTGTCCTGAGGATGAAGGGGAAGAGGGGGAACCAATGAGAGACTAGCTCTAGGTGTTGGGACAGGCACAGGTCACTCTATTTTCCCATCAGGAAGAAGAATTAAGCACAAGCTCAGCCTGCCCCCCAGAACCAGAAGAGGGCCTGAAGCAATCCTGCGCTTTGGCGGCCAGCTCCCAAAAAAGCGAGTTGAAAAATGGAGCTCAGGGGCACTGCAATTCACAAACCTGCACAGTTTTAAATGATACCTCTCGTCCACAAATATACTAAGGGAAGGCAAGGAAGAGGCTTTGAAAGCAAGGCAGAATTGCAGGAAACAGATTTCAGGAGGTAGATTCGAATCGCCTTGAAAGCACATGAAAAGCGGCAAAACGTGGACAATGATGCCCTTGGCCAAAAAGGGCGTATGCGTTTTTTCCTGAATATATTCAGGAAAAAACGCATACGCCCTTTTTGGCCAACCAAGCAACCTGGAAAGGCCAATCAGCGCTCCAAAGAAGTCTCGCTTCCCAGCGGGCAAAAGGGCCATGCGGAAAAAAGTGTCCAAACCAGAAATGCAGGACCGGGCATGGAGAAATGGGAGCCTTGCTACGCTGATGGGTGGGATGTAAATTGCCAACAGCCACTCTGGAGAAGTGTACGGTGTGTTCTGAAACATCTAAAAAACACAGCTTGGAGAGCATAGGGCACTTCCACTCATGGGCGTATAAATTGGGAAAACTAAAAATCAGCAAGACACAGGCACCCCAAAGTTTAGGGCTGCTCTGTTGACAAGAACCCCCACTTCATTACACCTTAAATATCCTAGGAAAGAGAAAAATGGATAAAGAAGTTGTGGTCCTCATGTACAATGGAATATCACTCAGCCATGAAATCAACGTCATAAGGCTAGTAGCAGCACGATGAGTGGATTTAGGTACGAAGATTCTAAGTGAAATAAGTCACACAGAAAAAGACACTTATCATAAGATATCACTTAGAGAGGGAATGTAAAAACCGCTACACTTGAACTGAATTGCAAAACAGAACAGAGTCACACGTTTAGGAAACACACTATGGCTGCTGAACGGGAAAGGTGAGGTGGGGTGATGCATAAAACAAGGGTTTCAAATTAGCTCCGATACCGTTCCATAAACCCAATATGTAAGAGACAAGACCTATTCCTTTTTCAGTGAACTGGACTCAACACCCCCTATTCACCGCACAAGAATATATCTGACTAGTAAGAATCTTCAAACCTATGTATTGATATCTCTCCGTAAGTGAGTCAAGGGGGTGTAAAGCGGCATAAACACAGCCGTGAAAAGCAGCTAAACCCCAATATAAAAATAAATTACTTTTCAAAACCCGTGAAACAAAGACAGTGAAAGAGAGAGAAATTCTTACAAAATTCGTTCAGGGGCTGTGATGCAACCTGGATTGACCATATCTAGACCCACAGTTGATTGAGACATAAGGGTGGACACTCTTGGGGCTGAGAGGTTCGGTGAGGTTGGGTGAGCCAACGCAGACCCTTTCAAGTAATACTGCATGGTACCCATCCCATGGGTCCCAAATCTCCAGGTTCAAGGGCATCTTCCTACGTCGAAAACAGGCATGAGAAACCCAGAAGATGGTACACCGTGTGATCGGGAAAGGTTTCTAAAACGCACCTCATTTCTCATCTCCTTTGCTCGGGTTCGCCATTCCAGCCGATTTATTAGCCATCTCCCTCCTTGGAGAATCAGCACCTTTAACCTCCTGTTCCGTACAGGTTGCAATTTGTCCTGAGGATGAAGGGGAAGAGGGGGAACCAATGAGAGACTAGCTCTAGGTGTTGGGACAGGCACAGGTCACTCTATTTTCCCATCAGGAAGAAGAATTAAGCACAAGCTCAGCCTGCCCCCCAGAACCAGAAGAGGGCCTGAAGCAATCCTGCGCTTTTGCGGCCAGGTCCCAAAAAAGCGAGTTGAAAAATGGGGCTCAGGGGCACTGCAATTCACAAACCTGCAGTTTTAAATGATACCTCTCGTCCACAAATATACTAAGGGAAGGCAACGAAGAGGCTTTGAAAGCAAGGCAGAATTGCAGGAAACAGATTTCAGGAGGTAGATTTGAATCGCCTTGAAAGCACATGAAAAGCGGCAAAACGTGGACAATGATGCCCTTGGCCAAAAAGGGCGTATGCGTTTTTTCCTGAATATATTCAGGAAAAAACGCATACGCCCTTTTTGGCCAACCAAGCAACCTGGAAAGGCCAATCAGCGCTCCAAAGAAGTCTCGCTTCCCAGCTGGCAAAAGGGCCATGCGGAAAAAAGTGTCCAAACCAGAAATGCAGGACCGGCCATGGAGAAATGGGAGCCTTGCAACGCTGATGGGTGGGATGTAAATTGACAACAGCCACTCTGGAGAAGTGTACGGTGTGTTCTGAAACATCTAAAAAACACAGCTTGGAGAGCATAGGGCACTTCCACTCATGGGCGTATAAATTGGGAAAACTAAAAATCAGCAAGACACAGGCACCCCAAAGTTTAGGGCTGCTCTGTTGACAAGAAACCCCACTTCATTACACCTTAAATATCCTAGGAAAGAGAAAAATGGATAAAGAAGTTGGGGTCCTCATGTACAATGGAATATCACTCAGCCATGAAATCCACGTCAAAAGGCTAGTAGCAGCACGATGAGTGGATTTAGGTACGACGATTCTAAGTGAAATAAGTCACACAGAAAAGACACTTATCATAAGATATCACTTAGAGAGGGAATGTAAAAACCGCTACACTTGAACTGAATTGCAAAACAGAACAGAGTCACACGTTTAGGAAACACACTATGGCTGCTGAACGGGAAAGGTGAGGTGGGGTGATGCATAAAACAAGGGTTTCAAATTAGCTCCGATACCGTTCCATAAACCCAATATGTAAGAGACAAGACCTATTCCTTTTTCAGTGAACTGGACTCAACACCCCCTATTCACCGCACAAGAATATATCTGACTAGTAAGAATCTTCAAACCTATGTATTGATATCTCTCCGTAAGTGAGTCAAGGGGGTGTAAAGCGGCATAAACACAGCCGTGAAAAGCAGCTAAACCCCATTATAAAAATAAATTACTTTTCAAAACCCGTGAAACAAAGACAGTGAAAGAGAGAGAAATTCTTACAAAATTCGTTCAGGGGCTGTGATGCAACCTGGATTGACCATATCTAGACCCACAGCTGATTGAGACATAAGGGTGGACACTCTTGGGGCTGAGAGGTTCGGTGAGGTTGGGTGAGCCAACGCAGACCCTTTCAAGTAATACTGCATGGTACCCATCCCATGGGTCCCAAATCTCCAGGTTCAAGGGCATCTTCCTACGTCGAAAACAGGCATGAGAAACCCAGAAGATGGTACACCGTGTGATCGGGAAAGGTTTCTAAAACGCACCTCATTTCTCATCTCCTTTGCTCGGGTTCGCCATTCCAGCCGATTTACTAGCCGTCTCCCTCCTTGGAGAATCAGCACCTTTAACCTCCTGTTCCGTACAGGTTGCAATTTGTCCTGAGGATGAAGGGGAAGAGGGGGAACCAATGAGAGACTAGCTCTAGGTGTTGGGACAGGCACAGGTCACTCTATTTTCCCATCAGGAAGAAGAATTAAGCACAAGCTCAGCCTGCCCCCCAGAACCAGAAGAGGGCCTGAAGCAATCCTGCGCTTTGGCGGCCAGCTCCCAAAAAAGCGAGTTGAAAAATGGAGCTCAGGGGCACTGCAATTCACAAACCTGCACAGTTTTAAATGATACCTCTCGTCCACAAATATACTAAGGGAAGGCAAGGAAGAGGCTTTGAAAGCAAGGCAGAATTGCAGGAAACAGATTTCAGGAGGTAGATTCGAATCGCCTTGAAAGCACATGAAAAGCGGCAAAACGTGGACAATGATGCCCTTGGCCAAAAAGGGCGTATGCGTTTTTTCCTGAATATATTCAGGAAAAAACGCATACGCCCTTTTTGGCCAACCAAGCAACCTGGAAAGGCCAATCAGCGCTCCAAAGAAGTCTCGCTTCCCAGCGGGCAAAAGGGCCATGCGGAAAAAAGTGTCCAAACCAGAAATGCAGGACCGGGCATGGAGAAATGGGAGCCTTGCTACGCTGATGGGTGGGATGTAAATTGCCAACAGCCACTCTGGAGAAGTGTACGGTGTGTTCTGAAACATCTAAAAAACACAGCTTGGAGAGCATAGGGCACTTCCACTCATGGGCGTATAAATTGGGAAAACTAAAAATCAGCAAGACACAGGCACCCCAAAGTTTAGGGCTGCTCTGTTGACAAGAACCCCCACTTCATTACACCTTAAATATCCTAGGAAAGAGAAAAATGGATAAAGAAGTTGTGGTCCTCATGTACAATGGAATATCACTCAGCCATGAAATCAACGTCATAAGGCTAGTAGCAGCACGATGAGTGGATTTAGGTACGAAGATTCTAAGTGAAATAAGTCACACAGAAAAAGACACTTATCATAAGATATCACTTAGAGAGGGAATGTAAAAACCGCTACACTTGAACTGAATTGCAAAACAGAACAGAGTCACACGTTTAGGAAACACACTATGGCTGCTGAACGGGAAAGGTGAGGTGGGGTGATGCATAAAACAAGGGTTTCAAATTAGCTCCGATACCGTTCCATAAACCCAATATGTAAGAGACAAGACCTATTCCTTTTTCAGTGAACTGGACTCAACACCCCCTATTCACCGCACAAGAATATATCTGACTAGTAAGAATCTTCAAACCTATGTATTGATATCTCTCCGTAAGTGAGTCAAGGGGGTGTAAAGCGGCATAAACACAGCCGTGAAAAGCAGCTAAACCCCAATATAAAAATAAATTACTTTTCAAAACCCGTGAAACAAAGACAGTGAAAGAGAGAGAAATTCTTACAAAATTCGTTCAGGGGCTATGATGCAACCTGGATTGACCATATCTAGACCTACAGTTGATTGAGACATAAGGGTGGACACTCTTGGGGCTGAGAGGTTCGGTGAGGTTGGGTGAGCCAACGCAGACCCTTTCAAGTAATACTGCATGGTACCCATCCCATGGGTCCCAAATCTCCAGGTTCAAGGGCATCTTCCTACGTCGAAAACAGGCATGAGAAACCCAGAAGATGGTACACCGTGTGATCGGGAAAGGTTTCTAAAACGCACCTCATTTCTCATCTCCTTTGCTCGGGTTCGCCATTCCAGCCGATTTATTAGCCATCTCCCTCCTTGGAGAATCAGCACCTTTAACCTCCTGTTCCGTACAGGTTGCAATTTGTCCTGAGGATGAAGGGGAAGAGGGGGAACCAATGAGAGACTAGCTCTAGGTGTTGGGACAGGCACAGGTCACTCTATTTTCCCATCAGGAAGAAGAATTAAGCACAAGCTCAGCCTGCCCCCCAGAACCAGAAGAGGGCCTGAAGCAATCCTGCGCTTTTGCGGCCAGGTCCCAAAAAAGCGAGTTGAAAAATGGGGCTCAGGGGCACTGCAATTCACAAACCTGCAGTTTTAAATGATACCTCTCGTCCACAAATATACTAAGGGAAGGCAACGAAGAGGCTTTGAAAGCAAGGCAGAATTGCAGGAAACAGATTTCAGGAGGTAGATTCGAATCGCCTTGAAAGCACATGAAAAGCGGCAAAACGTGGACAATGATGCCCTTGGCCAAAAAGGGCGTATGCGTTTTTTCCTGAATATATTCAGGAAAAAACGCATACGCCCTTTTTGGCCAACCAAGCAACCTGGAAAGGCCAATCAGCGCTCCAAAGAAGTCTCGCTTCCCAGCGGGCAAAAGGGCCATGCGGAAAAAAGTGTCCAAACCAGAAATGCAGGACCGGCCATGGAGAAATGGGAGCCTTGCTACGCTGATGGGTGGGATGTAAATTGCCAACAGCCACTCTGGAGAAGTGTACGGTGTGTTCTGAAACATCTAAAAAACACAGCTTGGAGAGCATAGGGCACTTCCACTCATGGGCGTATAAATTGGGAAAACTAAAAATCAGCAAGACACAGGCACCCCAAAGTTTAGGGCTGCTCTGTTGACAAGAACCCCCACTTCATTACACCTGAAATATCCTAGGAAAGAGAAAAATGGATAAAGAAGTTGGGGTCCTCCTGTACAATGAAATATCACTCAGCCATGAAATCAACGTCATAAGGCTAGTAGCAGCACGATGAGTGGATTTAGGTACGACGATTCTAAGTGAAATAAGTCACACAGAAAAAGACACTTATCATAAGATATCACTTCTAGAGGGAATGTAAAAACCACTACACTTGAACTGAATTGCAAAACAGAACAGAGTCACACGTTTAGGAAACACACTATGGCTGCTGAACGGGAAAGGTGAGGTGGGGTGATGCATAAAACAAGGGTTTCAAATTAGCTCAGACACCGTTCCATAAACCCAATATGTAAGAGACAAGACCTATTCCTTTTTCAGTGAACTGGACTCAACACCCCCTATTCACCGCACAAGAATATATCTGACTAGTAAGAATCTTCAAACCTATGTATTGATATCTCTCTGTAAGTGAGTCAAGGGGGTGTAAAGCGGCATAAACACAGCCGTGAAAAGCAGCTAAACCCCATTATAAAAATTAATTACTTTTCAAAACCCGTGAAACAAAGACAGTGAAAGAGAGAGAAATTCTTACAAAATTCGTTCAGGGGCTGTGATGCAACCTGGATTGACCATATCTAGACCCACAGCTGATTGAGACATAAGGGTGGACACTCTTGGGGCTGAGAGGTTTGGTGAGGTTGGGTGAGCCAACGCAGACCCTTTCAAGTAGTACTGCATGGTACCCATCCCATGGGTCCCAAATCTCCAGGTTCAAGGGCATCTTCCTACATCGAAAACAGGCATGAGAAACCCAGAAGATGGTACACCGTGTGATCGGGAAAGGTTTCTAAAACGCACCTCATTTCTCATCTCCTTTGCTCGGGTTCGCCATTCCAGCCGATTTACTAGCCATCTCCCTCCTTGGAGAATCAGCACCTTTAACCTCCTGTTCCATACAGGTTGCAATTTGTCCTGAGGATGAACGGGAAGAGGGGGAACCAATGAGAGACTAGCTCTAGGTGTTGGGACAGGCACAGGTCACTCTATTTTCCCATCAGGAAGAAGAATTAAGCACAAGCTCATCCTGCCCCCCAGAATCAGAAGAGGGCCTGAAGCAATCCTGCGCTTTTGTGGCCAGCTCCCAAAAAAGCGAGTTGAAAAATGGAGCTCAGGGGCACTGCAATTCACAAACCTGCAGAGTTTTAAATGATACCTCTCGTCCACAAATATATTAAGGGAAGGCAACGAAGAGGCTTTGAAAGCAAGGCAGAATTGCAGGAAACAGATTTCAGGAGGTAGATTCGAATCGCCTTGAAAGCACATGAAAAGCGGCAAAACGTGGACAATGATGCCCTTGGCCAAAAAGGGCGTATGCGTTTTTTCCTGAATATATTCAGGAAAAAACGCATACGCCCTTTTTGGCCAACCAAGCAACCTGGAAAGGCCAATCAGCGCTCCAAAGAAGTCTCGCTTCCCAGCGGGCAAAAGGGCCACGCGGAAAAAAGTGTCCAAACCAGAAATGCAGGACCGGCCATGGAGAAATGGGAGCCTTGCTACGCTGATGGGTGGGATGTAAATTGCCAACAGCCACGCTGGAGTAGTGTACGGTGTGTTCTGAAACATCTAAAAAACACAGCTTGGAGAGCATAGGGCACTTCCACTCATGGGCGTATAAATTGGGAAAACTAAAAATCAGCAAGACACAGGCACCCCAAAGTTTAGGGCTGCTCTGTTGACAAGAACCCCCACTTCATTACACCTTAAATATCCTAGGAAAGAGAAATATGGATAAAGAAGTTGTGGTCCTCCTGTACAATGGAATATCACTCAGCCATGAAATCAACGTCATAAGGCTAGTAACAGCACGATGAGTGGATTTAGATACGACGATTCTAAGTGAAATAAGTCACACAGAAAAAGACACTTATCATAAGATATCACTTAGAGAGGGAATGTAAAAACCGCTACACTTGAACTGAATTACAAAACAGAACAGAGTCACACGTTTAGAAAACACACTATGGCTGCTGAACGGGCAAGGTGAGGTGGGGTGATGCATAAAACAAGGGTTTCAAATTAGCTCCGATACCGTTCCATAAACCCAATATGTAAGAGACAAGACCTATTCCTTTTTCAGTGAACTGGACTCAACACCCCCTATTCACCGCACAAGAATATATCTGACTAGTAAGAATCTTCAAACCTATGTATTGATATCTCTCTGTAAGTGAGTCAAGGGGGTGTAAAGCGGCATAAACACAGCCGTGAAAAGCAGCTAAACCCCATTATAAAAATTAATTACTTTTCAAAACCCGTGAAACAAAGACAGTGAAAGAGAGAGAAATTCTTACAAAATTCGTTCAGGGGCTGTGATGCAACCTGGATTGACCATATCTAGACCCACAGCTGATTGAGACATAAGGGTGGACACTCTTGGGGCTGAGAGGTTCGGTGAGGTTGGGTGAGCCAATGCAGACCCTTTCAAGTAATACTGCATGGTACCCATCCCATGGGTCCCAAATCTCCAGGTTCAAGGGCATCTTCCTACATCGAAAACAGGCATGAGAAACCCAGAAGATGGTACACCGTGTGATCGGGAAAGGTTTCTAAAACGCACCTCATTTCTCATCTCCTTTGCTCGGATTCGCCATTCCAGCCGATTTACTAGCCATCTCCCTCCTTGGAGAATCAGCACCTTTAACCTCCTGTTCCGTACAGGTTGCAATTTGTCCTGAGGATGAACGGGAAGAGGGGGAACCAATGAGAGACTAGCTCTAGGTGTTGGGACAGGCACAGGTCACTCTATTTTCCCATCAGGAAGAAGAATTAAGCACAAGCTCAGCCTGCCCCCCAGAACCAGAAGAGGGCCTGAAGCAATCCTGCGCTTTTGCGGCCAGCTCCCAAAAAAGCGAGTTGAAAAATGGAGCTCAGGGGCACTGCAATTCACAAACCTGCAGAGTTTTAAATGATACCTCTCGTCCACAAATATATTAAGGGAAGGCAACGAAGAGGCTTTGAAAGCAAGGCAGAATTGCAGGAAACAGATTTCAGGAGGTAGATTCGAATCGCCTTGAAAGCACATGAAAAGCGGCAAAACGTGGACAATGATGCCCTTGGCCAAAAAGGGCGTATGCGTTTTTTCCTGAATATATTCAGGAAAAAACGCATACGCCCTTTTTGGCCAAGCAAGCAACCTGGAAAGGCCAATCAGCGCTCCAAAGAAGTCTCGCTTCCCAGCGGGCAAAAGGGCCATGCGGAAAAAAGTGTCCAAACCAGAAATGCAGGACCGGCCATGGAGAAATGGGAGCCTTGCTACGCTGATGGGTGGGATGTAAATTGACAACAGCCACTCTGGAGAAGTGTACGGTGTGTTCTGAAACATCTAAAAAACACAGCTTGGAGAGCATAGGGCACTTCCACTCATGGGCGTATAAATTGGGAAAACTAAAAATCAGCAAGACACAGGCACCCCAAAGTTTAGGGCTGCTCTGTTGACAAGAACCCCCACTTCATTACACCTGAAATATCCTAGGAAAGAGAAAAATGGATAAAGAAGTTGTGGTCCTCCTGTACAATGGAATATCACTCAGCCATGAAATCAACGTCATAAGGCTAGTAGCAGCACGATGAGTGGATTTAGGTACGACGATTCTAAGTGAAATAAGTCACACAGAAAAAGACACTTATCATAAGATATCACTTCTAGAGGGAATGTAAAAACCACTACACTTGAACTGAATTGCAAAACAGAACAGAGTCACACGTTTAGGAAACACACTATGGCTGCTGAACGGGAAAGGTGAGGTGGGGTGATGCATAAAACAAGGGTTTCAAATTAGCTCAGATACCGTTCCATAAACCCAATATGTAAGAGACAAGACCTATTCCTTTTTCAGTGAACTGGACTCAACACCCCCTATTCACCGCACAAGAATATATCTGACTAGTAAGAATCTTCAAACCTATGTATTGATATCTCTCTGTAAGTGAGTCAAGGGGGTGTAAAGCGGCATAAACACAGCCGTGAAAAGCAGCTAAACCCCATTATAAAAATTAATTACTTTTCAAAACCCGTGAAACAAAGACAGTGAAAGAGAGAGAAATTCTTACAAAATTCGTTCAGGGGCTGTGATGCAACCTGGATTGACCATATCTAGACCCACAGCTGATTGAGACATAAGGGTGGACACTCTTGGGGCTGAGAGGTTCGGTGAGGTTGGGTGAGCCAACGCAGACCCTTTCAAGTAGTACTGCATGGTACCCATCCCATGGGTCCCAAATCTCCAGGTTCAAGGGCATCTTCCTACATCGAAAACAGGCATGAGAAACCCAGATGATGGTACACCGTGTGATCGGGAAAGGTTTCTAAAACGCACCTCATTTCTCATCTCCTTTGCTCGGGTTCGCCATTCCAGCCGATTTACTAGCCATCTCCCTCCTTGGAGAATAAGCACCTTTAACCTCCTGTTCCGTACAGGTTGCAATTTGTCCTGAGGATGAACGGGAAGAGGGGGAACCAATGAGAGACTAGCTCTAGGTGTTGGGACAGGCACAGGTCACTCTATTTTCCCATCAGGAAGAAGAATTAAGCACAAGCTCAGCCTGCCCCCCAGAACCAGAAGAGGGCCTGAAGCAATCCTGCGCTTTTGCGGCCAGCTCCCAAAAAAGCGAGTTGAAAAATGGAGCTCAGGGGCACTGCAATTCACAAACCTGCAGAGTTTTAAATGATACCTCTCGTCCACAAATATATCAAGGGAAGGCAACGAAGAGGCTTTGAAAGCAAGGCAGAATTGCAGGAAACAGATTTCAGGAGGTAGATTCGAATCGCCTTGAAAGCACATGAAAAGCGGCAAAACGTGGACAATGATGCCCTTGGCCAAAAAGGGCGTATGCGTTTTTTCCTGAATATATTCAGGAAAAAACGCATACGCCCTTTTTGGCCAACCAAGCAACCTGGAAAGGCCAATCAGCGCTCCAAAGAAGTCTCGCTTCCCAGCGGGCAAAAGGGCCATGCGGAAAAAAGTGTCCAAACCAGAAATGCAGGACCGGCCATGGAGAAATGGGAGCCTTCCTACGCTGATGGGTGGGATGTAAATTGCCAACAGCCACTCTGGAGAAGTATACGGTGTGTCCTGAAACATCTAAAAAACACAGCTTGGAGAGCATAGGGCACTTCCACTCATGGGCGTATAAATTGGGAAAACTAAAAATCAGCAAGACACAGGCACCCCAAAGTTTAGGGCTGCTCTGTTGACAAGAACCCCCACTTCATTACACCTGAAATATCCTAGGAAAGAGAAAAATGGATAAAGAAGTTGTGGTCCTCCTGTACAATGGAATATCACTCAGCCATGAAATCAACGTCATAAGGCTAGTAGCAGCACGATGAGTGGATTTAGGTACGACGATTCTAAGTGAAATAAGTCACACAGAAAAAGACACTTATCCTAAGATATCACTTCTAGAGGGAATGTAAAAACCGCTACACTTGAACTGAATTGCAAAACAGAACAGAGTCACACGTTTAGGAAACACACTATGGCTGCTGAACGGGAAAGGTGAGGTGGGGTGATGCATAAAACAAGGGTTTCAAATTAGCTCAGATACCGTTCCATAAACCCAATATGTAAGAGACAAGACCTATTCCTTTTTCAGTGAACTGGACTCAACACCCCCTATTCACCGCACAAGAATATATCTGACTAGTAAGAATCTTCAAACCTATGTATTGATATCTCTCCGTAAGTGAGTCAAGGGGGTGTAAAGCGGCATAAACACAGCCGTGAAAAGCAGCTAAACCCCAATATAAAAATAAATTACTTTTCAAAACCCGTGAAACAAAGACAGTGAAAGAGAGAGAAATTCTTACAAAATTCGTTCAGGGGCTGTGATGCAACCTGGATTGACCATATCTAGACCCACAGTTGATTGAGACATAAGGGTGGACACTCTTGGGGCTGAGAGGTTCGGTGAGGTTGGGTGAGCCAACGCAGACCCTTTCAAGTAATACTGCATGGTACCCATTCCATGGGTCCCAAATCTCCAGGTTCAAGGGCATCTTCCTACGTCGAAAACAGGCATGAGAAACCCAGAAGATGGTACACCGTGTGATCGGGAAAGGTTTCTAAAACGCACCTCATTTCTCATCTCCTTTGCTCGGGTTCGCCATTCCAGCCGATTTATTAGCCATCTCCCTGCTTGGAGAATCAGCACCTTTAACCTCCTGTTCCGTACAGGTTGCAATTTGTCCTGAGGATGAAGGGGAAGAGGGGGAACCAATGAGAGACTAGCTCTAGGTGTTGGGACAGGCACAGGTCACTCTATTTTCCCATCAGGAAGAAGAATTAAGCACAAGCTCAGCCTGCCCCCCAGAACCAGAAGAGGGCCTGAAGCAATCCTGCGCTTTTGCGGCCAGCTCCCAAAAAAGCGAGTTGAAAAATGGGGCTCAGGGGCACTACAATTCACAAACCTGCAGTTTTAAATGATACCTCTCGTCCACAAATATACTAAGGGAAGGCAACGAAGAGGCTTTGAAAGCAAGGCAGAATTGCAGGAAACAGATTTCAGGAGGTAGATTCGAATCGCCTTGAAAGCACATGAAAAGCGGCAAAACGTGGACAATGATGCCCTTGGCCAAAAAGGGCGTATGCGTTTTTTCCTGAATATATTCAGGAAAAAACGCATACGCCCTTTTTGGCCAACCAAGCAACCTGGAAAGGCCAATCAGCGCTCCAAAGAAGTCTCGCTTCCCAGCGGGCAAAAGGGCCATGCGGAAAAAAGTGTCCAAACCAGAAATGCAGGACCGGCCATGGAGAAATGGGAGCCTTGCTACGCTGATGGGTGGGATGTAAATTGCCAACAGCCACTCTGGAGAAGTGTACGGTGTGTTCTGAAACATCTAAAAAACACAGCTTGGAGAGCATAGGGCACTTCCACTCATGGGCGTATAAATTGGGAAAACTAAAAATCAGCAAGACACAGGCACCCCAAAGTTTAGGGCTGCTCTGTTGACAAGAACCCCCACTTCATTACACCTGAAATATCCTAGGAAAGAGAAAAATGGATAAAGAAGTTGGGGTCCTCCTGTACAATGAAATATCACTCAGCCATGAAATCAACGTCATAAGGCTAGTAGCAGCACGATGAGTGGATTTAGGTACGACGATTCTAAGTGAAATAAGTCACACAGAAAAAGACACTTATCATAAGATATCACTTAGAGAGGGAATGTAAAAACCACTACACTTGAACTGAATTGCAAAACAGAACAGAGTCACACGTTTAGGAAACACACTATGGCTGCTGAACGGGAAAGGTGAGGTGGGGTGATGCATAAAACAAGGGTTTCAAATTAGCTCAGATACCGTTCCATAAACCCAATATGTAAGAGACAAGACCTATTCCTTTTTCAGTGAACTGGACTCAACACCCCCTATTCACCGCACAAGAATATATCTGACTAGTAAGAATCTTCAAACCTATGTATTGATATCTCTCTGTAAGTGAGTCAAGGGGGTGTAAAGCGGCATAAACACAGCCGTGAAAAGCAGCTAAACCCCATTATAAAAATTAATTACTTTTCAAAACCCGTGAAACAAAGACAGTGAAAGAGAGAGAAATTCTTACAAAATTCGTTTAGGGGCTGTGATGCAACCTGGATTGACCATATCTAGACCCACAGCTGATTGAGACATAAGGGTGGACACTCTTGGGGCTGAGAGGTTTGGTGAGGTTGGGTGAGCCAACGCAGACCCTTTCAAGTAGTACTGCATGGTACCCATCCCATGGGTCCCAAATCTCCAGGTTCAAGGGCATCTTCCTACATCGAAAACAGGCATGAGAAACCCAGAAGATGGTACACCGTGTGATCGGGAAAGGTTTCTAAAACGCACCTCATTTCTCATCTCCTTTGCTCGGGTTCGCCATTCCAGCCGATTTACTAGCCATCTCCCTCCTTGGAGAATCAGCACCTTTAACCTCCTGTTCCATACAGGTTGCAATTTGTCCTGAGGATGAACGGGAAGAGGGGGCACCAATGAGAGACTAGCTCTAGGTGTTGGGACAGGCACAGGTCACTCTATTTTCCCATCAGGAAGAAGAATTAAGCACAAGCTCAGCCTGCCCCCCAGAACCAGAAGAGGGCCTGAAGCAATCCTGCGCTTTTGTGGCCAGCTCCCAAAAAAGCGAGTTGAAAAATGGAGCTCAGGGGCACTGCAATTCACAAACCTGCACAGTTTTAAATGATACCTCTCGTCCACAAATATATTAAGGGAAGGCAACGAAGAGGCTTTGAAAGCAAGGCAGAATTGCAGGAAACAGATTTCAGGAGGTAGATTCGAATCGCCTTGAAAGCACATGAAAAGCGGCAAAACGTGGACAATGATGCCCTTGGCCAAAAAGGACTTATGCGTTTTTTCCTGAATATATTCAGGAAAAAACGCATACGCCCTTTTTGGCCAACCAAGCAACCTGGAAAGGCCAATCAGCGCTCCAAAGAAGTCTCGCTTCCCAGCGGGCAAAAGGGCCACGCGGAAAAAAGTGTCCAAACCAGAAATGCAGGACCGGCCATGGAGAAATGGGAGCCTTGCTACGCTGATGGGTGGGATGTAAATTGCCAACAGCCACGCTGGAGTAGTGTACGGTGTGTTCTGAAACATCTAAAAAACACAGCTTGGAGAGCATAGGGCACTTCCACTCATGGGCGTATAAATTGGGAAAACTAAAAATCAGCAAGACACAGGCACCCCAAAGTTTAGGGCTGCTCTGTTGACAAGAACCCCCACTTCATTACACCTGAAATATCCTAGGAAAGAGAAATATGGATAAAGAAGTTGTGGTCCTCCTGTACAATGGAATATCACTCAGCCATGAAATCAACGTCATAAGGCTAGTAACAGCACGATGAGTGGATTTAGATACGACGATTCTAAGTGAAATAAGTCACACAGAAAAAGACACTTATCATAAGATATCACTTAGAGAGGGAATGTAAAAACCGCTACACTTGAACTGAATTACAAAACAGAACAGAGTCACACGTTTAGAAAACACACTATGGCTGCTGAACGGGCAAGGTGAGGTGGGGTGATGCATAAAACAAGGGTTTCAAATTAGCTCCGATACCGTTCCATAAACCCAATATGTAAGAGACAAGACCTATTCCTTTTTCAGTGAACTGGACTCAACACCCCCTATTCACCGCACAAGAATATATCTGACTAGTAAGAATCTTCAAACCTATGTATTGATATCTCTCTGTAAGTGAGTCAAGGGGGTGTAAAGCGGCATAAACACAGCCGTGAAAAGCAGCTAAACCCCATTATAAAAATTAATTACTTTTCAAAACCCGTGAAACAAAGACAGTGAAAGAGAGAGAAATTCTTACAAAATTCGTTCAGGGGCTGTGATGCAACCTGGATTGACCATATCTAGACCCACAGCTGATTGAGACATAAGGGTGGACACTCTTGGGGCTGAGAGGTTCGGTGAGGTTGGGTGAGCCAATGCAGACCCTTTCAAGTAATACTGCATGGTACCCATCCCATGGGTCCCAAATCTCCAGGTTCAAGGGCATCTTCCTACATCGAAAACAGGCATGAGAAACCCAGAAGATGGTACACCGTGTGATCGGGAAAGGTTTCTAAAACGCACCTCATTTCTCATCTCCTTTGCTCGGGTTCGCCATTCCAGCCGATTTACTAGCCATCTCCCTCCTTGGAGAATCAGCACCTTTAACCTCCTGTTCCGTACAGGTTGCAATTTGTCCTGAGGATGAACGGGAAGAGGGGGAACCAATGAGAGACTAGCTCTAGGTGTTGGGACAGGCACAGGTCACTCTATTTTCCCATCAGGAAGAAGAATTAAGCACAAGCTCAGCCAGCCCCCCAGAACCAGAAGAGGGCCTGAAGCAATCCTGCGTTTTTGCGGCCAGCTCCCAAAAAAGCGAGTTGAAAAATGGAGCTCAGGGGCACTGCAATTCACAAACCTGCAGAGTTTTAAATGATACCTCTCGTCCACAAATATATTAAGGGAAGGCAACGAAGAGGCTTTGAAAGCAAGGCAGAATTGCAGGAAACAGATTTCAGGAGGTAGATTCGAATCGCCTTGAAAGCACATGAAAAGCGGCAAAACGTGGACAATGATGCCCTTGGCTAAAAAGGGCTTATGCGTTTTTTCCTGAATATATTCAGGAAAAAACGCATACGCCCTTTTTGGCCAACCAAGCAACCTGGAAAGGCCAATCAGCGCTCCAAAGAAGTCTCGCTTCCCAGCGGGCAAAAGGGCCATGCGGAAAAAAGTGTCCAAACCAGAAATGCAGGACCGGCCATGGAGAAATGGGAGCCTTGCTACGCTGATGGGTGGGATGTAAATTGCCAACAGCCACTCTGGAGAAGTGTACGGTGTGTTCTGAAACATCTAAAAAACACAGCTTGGAGAGCATAGGGCACTTCCACTCATGGGCGTATAAATTGGGAAAACTAAAAATCAGCAAGACTCAGGCACCCCAAAGTTTAGGGCTGCTCTGTTGACAAGAACCCCCACTTCATTACACCTTAAATATCCTAGGAAAGAGAAAAATGGATAAAGAAGTTGTGGTCCTCCTGTACAATGGAATATCACTCAGCCATGAAATCAACGTCATAAGGCTAGTAGCAGCACGATGAGTGGATTTAGGTACGACGATTCTAAGTGAAATAAGTCACACAGACAAAGACACTTATCATAAGATATCACTTCTAGAGGGAATGTAAAAACCACTACACTTGAACTGAATTGCAAAACAGAACAGAGTCACACGTTTAGGAAACACACTATGGCTGCTGAACGGGAAAGGTGAGGTGGGGTGATGCATAAAACAAGGGTTTCAAATTAGCTCAGATACCGTTCCATAAACCCAATATGTAAGAGACAAGACCTATTCCTTTTTCAGTGAACTGGACTCAACACCCCCTATTCTCCGCACAAGAATATATCTGACTAGTAAGAATCTTCAAACCTATGTATTGATATCTCTCTGTAAGTGAGTCAAGGGGGTGTAAAGCGGCATAAACACAGCCGTGAAAAGCAGCTAAACCCCATTATAAAAATTAATTACTTTTCAAAACCCGTGAAACAAAGACAGTGAAAGAGAGAGAAATTCTTACAAAATTCGTTTAGGGGCTGTGATGCAACCTGGATTGACCATATCTAGACCCACAGCTGATTGAGACATAAGGGTGGACACTCTTGGGGCTGAGAGGTTTGGTGAGGTTGGGTGAGCCAACGCAGACCCTTTCAAGTAGTACTGCATGGTACCCATCCCATGGGTCCCAAATCTCCAGGTTCAAGGGCATCTTCCTACATCGAAAACAGGCATGAGAAACCCAGAAGATGGTACACCGTGTGATCGGGAAAGGTTTCTAAAACGCACCTCATTTCTCATCTCCTTTGCTCGGGTTCGCCATTCCAGCCGATTTACTAGCCATCTCCCTCCTTGGAGAATCAGCACCTTTAACCTCCTGTTCCATACAGGTTGCAATTTGTCCTGAGGATGAACGGGAAGAGGGGGCACCAATGAGAGACTAGCTCTAGGTGTTGGGACAGGCACAGGTCACTCTATTTTCCCATCAGGAAGAAGAATTAAGCACAAGCTCAGCCTGCCCCCCAGAACCAGAAGAGGGCCTGAAGCAATCCTGCGCTTTTGTGGCCAGCTCCCAAAAAAGCGAGTTGAAAAATGGAGCTCAGGGGCACTGCAATTCACAAACCTGCACAGTTTTAAATGATACCTCTCGTCCACAAATATATTAAGGGAAGGCAACGAAGAGGCTTTGAAAGCAAGGCAGAATTGCAGGAAACAGATTTCAGGAGGTAGATTCGAATCGCCTTGAAAGCACATGAAAAGCGGCAAAACGTGGACAATGATGCCCTTGGCCAAAAAGGGCTTATGCGTTTTTTCCTGAATATATTCAGGAAAAAACGCATACGCCCTTTTTGGCCAACCAAGCAACCTGGAAAGGCCAATCAGCGCTCCAAAGAAGTCTCGCTTCCCAGCGGGCAAAAGGGCCACGCGGAAAAAAGTGTCCAAACCAGAAATGCAGGACCGGCCATGGAGAAATGGGAGCCTTGCTACGCTGATGGGTGGGATGTAAATTGCCAACAGCCACGCTGGAGTAGTGTACGGTGTGTTCTGAAACATCTAAAAAACACAGCTTGGAGAGCATAGGGCACTTCCACTCATGGGCGTATAAATTGGGAAAACTAAAAATCAGCAAGACACAGGCACCCCAAAGTTTAGGGCTGCTCTGTTGACAAGAACCCCCACTTCATTACACCTGAAATATCCTAGGAAAGAGAAATATGGATAAAGAAGTTGTGGTCCTCCTGTACAATGGAATATCACTCAGCCATGAAATCAACGTCATAAGGCTAGTAACAGCACGATGAGTGGATTTAGATACGACGATTCTAAGTGAAATAAGTCACACAGAAAAAGACACTTATCATAAGATATCACTTAGAGAGGGAATGTAAAAACCGCTACACTTGAACTGAATTACAAAACAGAACAGAGTCACACGTTTAGAAAACACACTATGGCTGCTGAACGGGCAAGGTGAGGTGGGGTGATGCATAAAACAAGGGTTTCAAATTAGCTCCGATACCGTTCCATAAACCCAATATGTAAGAGACAAGACCTATTCCTTTTTCAGTGAACTGGACTCAACACCCCCTATTCACCGCACAAGAATATATCTGACTAGTAAGAATCTTCAAACCTATGTATTGATATCTCTCTGTAAGTGAGTCAAGGGGGTGTAAAGCGGCATAAACACAGCCGTGAAAAGCAGCTAAACCCCATTATAAAAATTAATTACTTTTCAAAACCCGTGAAACAAAGACAGTGAAAGAGAGAGAAATTCTTACAAAATTCGTTCAGGGGCTGTGATGCAACCTGGATTGACCATATCTAGACCCACAGCTGATTGAGACATAAGGGTGGACACTCTTGGGGCTGAGAGGTTCGGTGAGGTTGGGTGAGCCAATGCAGACCCTTTCAAGTAATACTGCATGGTACCCATCCCATGGGTCCCAAATCTCCAGGTTCAAGGGCATCTTCCTGCATCGAAAACAGGCATGAGAAACCCAGAAGATGGTACACCGTGTGATCGGGAAAGGTTTCTAAAACGCACCTCATTTCTCATCTCCTTTGCTCGGGTTCGCCATTCCAGCCGATTTACTAGCCATCTCCCTCCTTGGAGAATCAGCACCTTTAACCTCCTGTTCCGTACAGGTTGCAATTTGTCCTGAGGATGAACGGGAAGAGGGGGAACCAATGAGAGACTAGCTCTAGGTGTTGGGACAGGCACAGGTCACTCTATTTTCCCATCAGGAAGAAGAATTAAGCACAAGCTCAGCCAGCCCCCCAGAACCAGAAGAGGGCCTGAAGCAATCCTGCGCTTTTGCGGCCAGCTCCCAAAAAAGCGAGTTGAAAAATGGAGCTCAGGGGCACTGCAATTCACAAACCTGCAGAGTTTTAAATGATACCTCTCGTCCACAAATATATTAAGGGAAGGCAACGAAGAGGCTTTGAAAGCAAGGCAGAATTGCAGGAAACAGATTTCAGGAGGTAGATTCGAATCGCCTTGAAAGCACATGAAAAGCGGCAAAACGTGGACAATGATGCCCTTGGCCAAAAAGGGCTTATGCGTTTTTTCCTGAATATATTCAGGAAAAAACGCATACGCCCTTTTTGGCCAACCAAGCAACCTGGAAAGGCCAATCAGCGCTCCAAAGAAGTCTCGCTTCCCAGCGGGCAAAAGGGCCATGCGGAAAAAAGTGTCCAAACCAGAAATGCAGGACCGGCCATGGAGAAATGGGAGCCTTGCTACGCTGATGGGTGGGATGTAAATTGCCAACAGCCACTCTGGAGAAGTGTACGGTGTGTTCTGAAACATCTAAAAAACACAGCTTGGAGAGCATAGGGCACTTCCACTCATGGGCGTATAAATTGGGAAAACTAAAAATCAGCAAGACTCAGGTACCCCAAAGTTTAGGGCTGCTCTGTTGACAAGAACCCCCACTTCATTACACCTTAAATATCCTAGGAAAGAGAAAAATGGATAAAGAAGTTGTGGTCCTCCTGTACAATGGAATATCACTCAGCCATGAAATCAACGTCATAAGGCTAGTAGCAGCACGATGAGTGGATTTAGGTACGACGATTCTAAGTGAAATAAGGCACACAGAAAAAGACACTTATCCTAAGATATCACTTCTAGAGGGAATGTAAAAACCGCTACACTTGAACTGAATTGCAAAACAGAACAGAGTCACACGTTTAGGAAACACACTATGGCTGCTGAACGGGAAAGGTGAGGTGGGGTGATGCATAAAACAAGGGTTTCAAATTAGCTCAGATACCGTTCCATAAACCCAATATGTAAGAGACAAGACCTATTCCTTTTTCAGTGAACTGGACTCAACACCCCCTATTCACCGCACAAGAATATATCTGATTAGTAAGAATCTTCAAACCTATGTATTGATATCTCTCTGTAAGTGAGTCAAGGGGGTGTAAAGCGGCATAAACACAGCCGTGAAAAGCAGCTAAACCCCATTATAAAAATTAATTACTTTTCAAAACCCGTGAAACAAAGACAGTGAAAGAGAGAGAAATTCTTACAAAATTCGTTCAGGGGCTGTGATGCAACCTGGATTGACCATATCTAGACCCACAGCTGATTGAGACATAAGGGTGGACACTCTTGGGGCTGAGAGGTTCGGTGAGGTTGGGTGAGCCAACGCAGACCCTTTCAAGTAGTACTGCATGGTACCCATCCCATGGGTCCCAAATCTCCAGGTTCAAGGGCATCTTCCTACATCGAAAACAGGCATGAGAAACCCAGAAGATGGTACACCGTGTGATCGGGAAAGGTTTCTAAAACGCACCTCATTTCTCATCTCCTTTGCTCGGGTTCGCCATTCCAGCCGATTTACTAGCCATCTCCCTCCTTGGAGAATCAGCACCTTTAACCTCCTGTTCCGTACAGGTTGCAATTTGTCCTGAGGATGAAGGGGAAGAGGGGGAACCAATGAGAGACTAGCTCTAGGTGTTGGGACAGGCACAGGTCACTCTATTTTCCCATCAGGAAGAAGAATTAAGCACAAGCTCAGCCTGCCCCCCAGAACCAGAAGAGGGCCTGAAGCAATCCTGCGCTTTTGCGGCCAGCTCCCAAAAAAGCGAGTTGAAAAATGGAGCTCAGGGGCACTGCAATTCACAAACCTGCAGAGTTTTAAATGATACCTCTCGTCCACAAATATATTAAGGGAAGGCAACGAAGAGGCTTTGAAAGCAAGGCAGAATTGCAGGAAACAGATTTCAGGAGGTAGATTCGAATCGCCTTGAAAGCACATGAAAAGCGGCAAAACGTGGACAATGATGCCCTTGGCCAAAAAGGGCTTATGCGTTTTTTCCTGAATATATTCAGGAAAAAACGCATACGCCCTTTTTGGCCAACCAAGCAACCTGGAAAGGCCAATCAGCGCTCCAAAGAAGTCTCGCTTCCCAGCGGGCAAAAGGGCCATGCGGAAAAAAGTGTCCAAACCAGAAATGCAGGACCGGCCATGGAGAAATGGGAGCCTTGCTACGCTGATGGGTGGGATGTAAATTGCCAACAGCCACTCTGGAGAAGTGTACGGTGTGTTCTGAAACATCTAAAAAACACAGCTTGGAGAGCATAGGGCACTTCCACTCATGGGCGTATAAATTGGGAAAACTAAAAATCAGCAAGACTCAGGCACCCCAAAGTTTAGGGCTGCTCTGTTGACAAGAACCCCCACTTCATTACACCTTAAATATCCTAGGAAAGAGAAAAATGGATAAAGAAGTTGTGGTCCTCCTGTACAATGGAATATCACTCAGCCATGAAATCAACGTCATAAGGCTAGTAACAGCACGATGAGTGGATTTAGATACGACGATTCTAAGTGAAATAAGTCACACAGAAAAAGACACTTATCCTAAGATATCACTTCTAGAGGGAATGTAAAAACCGCTACACTTGAACTGAATTACAAAACAGAACAGAGTCACACGTTTAGAAAACACACTATGGCTGCTGAACGGGCAAGGTGAGGTGGGGTGATGCATAAAACAAGGGTTTCAAATTAGCTCCGATACCGTTCCATAAACCCAATATGTAAGAGACAAGACCTATTCCTTTTTCAGTGAACTGGACTCAACACCCCCTATTCACCGCACAAGAATATATCTGACTAGTAAGAATCTTCAAACCTATGTATTGATATCTCTCTGTAAGTGAGTCAAGGGGGTGTAAAGCGGCATAAACACAGCCGTGAAAAGCAGCTAAACCCCATTATAAAAATTAATTACTTTTCAAAACCCGTGAAACAAAGACAGTGAAAGAGAGAGAAATTCTTACAAAATTCGTTCAGGGGCTGTGATGCAACCTGGATTGACCATATCTAGACCCACAGCTGATTGAGACATAAGGGTGGACACTCTTGGGGCTGAGAGGTTCGGTGAGGTTGGGTGAGCCAATGCAGACCCTTTCAAGTAATACTGCATGGTACCCATCCCATGGGTCCCAAATCTCCAGGTTCAAGGGCATCTTCCTACATCGAAAACAGGCATGAGAAACCCAGAAGATGGTACACCGTGTGATCGGGAAAGGTTTCTAAAACGCACCTCATTTCTCATCTCCTTTGCTCGGGTTCGCCATTCCAGCCGATTTACTAGCCATCTCCCTCCTTGGAGAATCAGCACCTTTAACCTCCTGTTCCGTACAGGTTGCAATTTGTCCTGAGGATGAACGGGAAGAGGGGGAACCAATGAGAGACTAGCTCTAGGTGTTGGGACAGGCACAGGTCACTCTATTTTCCCATCAGGAAGAAGAATTAAGCACAAGCTCAGCCTGCCCCCCAGAACCAGAAGAGGGCCTGAAGCAATCCTGCGCTTTTGCGGCCAGCTCCCAAAAAAGCGAGTTGAAAAATGGAGCTCAGGGGCACTGCAATTCACAAACCTGCAGAGTTTTAAATGATACCTCTCGTCCACAAATATATTAAGGGAAGGCAACGAAGAGGCTTTGAAAGCAAGGCAGAATTGCAGGAAACAGATTTCAGGAGGTAGATTCGAATCGCCTTGAAAGCACATGAAAAGCGGCAAAACGTGGACAATGATGCCCTTGGCCAAAAAGGGCTTATGCGTTTTTTCCTGAATATATTCAGGAAAAAACGCATACGCCCTTTTTGGCCAACCAAGCAACCTGGAAAGGCCAATCAGCGCTCCAAAGAAGTCTCGCTTCCCAGCGGGCAAAAGGGCCATGCGGAAAAATGTGTCCAAACCAGAAATGCAGGACCGGCCATGGAGAAATGGGAGCCTTGCTACGCTGATGGGTGGGATGTAAATTGCCAACAGCCACTCTGGAGAAGTGTACGGTGTGTTCTGAAACATCTAAAAAACACAGCTTGGAGAGCATAGGGCACTTCCACTCATGGGCGTATAAATTGGGAAAACTAAAAATCAGCAAGACTCAGGCACCCCAAAGTTTAGGGCTGCTCTGTTGACAAGAACCCCCACTTCATTACACCTTAAATATCCTAGGAAAGAGAAAAATGGATAAAGAAGTTGTGGTCCTCCTGTACAATGGAATATCACTCAGCCATGAAATCAACGTCATAAGGCTAGTAGCAGCACGATGAGTGGATTTAGGTACGACGATTCTAAGTGAAATAAGGCACACAGAAAAAGACACTTATCCTAAGATATCACTTCTAGAGGGAATGTAAAAACCGCTACACTTGAACTGAATTGCAAAACAGAACAGAGTCACACGTTTAGGAAACACACTATGGCTGCTGAACGGGAAAGGTGAGGTGGGGTGATGCATAAAACAAGGGTTTCAAATTAGCTCAGATACCGTTCCATAAACCCAATATGTAAGAGACAAGACCTATTCCTTTTTCAGTGAACTGGACTCAACACCCCCTATTCACCGCACAAGAATATATCTGACTAGTAAGAATCTTCAAACCTATGTATTGATATCTCTCTGTAAGTGAGTCAAGGGGGTGTAAAGCGGCATAAACACAGCCGTGAAAAGCAGCTAAACCCCATTATAAAAATTAATTACTTTTCAAAACCCGTGAAACAAAGACAGTGAAAGAGAGAGAAATTCTTACAAAATTCGTTCAGGGGCTGTGATGCAACCTGGATTGACCATATCTAGACCCACAGCTGATTGAGACATAAGGGTGGACACTCTTGGGGCTGAGAGGTTCGGTGAGGTTGGGTGAGCCAACGCAGACCCTTTCAAGTAGTACTGCATGGTACCCATCCCATGGGTCCCAAATCTCCAGGTTCAAGGGCATCTTCCTACATCGAAAACAGGCATGAGAAACCCAGAAGATGGTACACCGTGTGATCGGGAAAGGTTTCTAAAACGCACCTCATTTCTCATCTCCTTTGCTCGGGTTCGCCATTCCAGCCGATTTACTAGCCATCTCCCTCCTTGGAGAATCAGCACCTTTAACCTCCTGTTCCGTACAGGTTGCAATTTGTCCTGAGGATGAACGGGAAGAGGGGGAACCAATGAGAGACTAGCTCTAGGTGTTGGGACAGGCACAGGTCACTCTATTTTCCCATCAGGAAGAAGAATTAAGCACAAGCTCAGCCTGCCCCCCAGAACCAGAAGAGGGCCTGAAGCAATCCTGCGCTTTTGCGGCCAGCTCCCAAAAAAGCGAGTTGAAAAATGGAGCTCAGGGGCACTGCAATTCACAAACCTGCAGAGTTTTAAATGATACCTCTCGTCCACAAATATATTAAGGGAAGGCAACGAAGAGGCTTTGAAAGCAAGGCAGAATTGCAGGAAACAGATTTCAGGAGGTAGATTCGAATCGCCTTGAAAGCACATGAAAAGCGGCAAAACGTGGACAATGATGCCCTTGGCCAAAAAGGGCTTATGCGTTTTTTCCTGAATATATTCAGGAAAAAACGCATACGCCCTTTTTGGCCAACCAAGCAACCTGGAAAGGCCAATCAGCGCTCCAAAGAAGTCTCGCTTCCCAGCGGGCAAAAGGGCCATGCGGAAAAAAGTGTCCAAACCAGAAATGCAGGACCGGCCATGGAGAAATGGGAGCCTTGCTACGCTGATGGGTGGGATGTAAATTGCCAACAGCCACTCTGGAGAAGTGTACGGTGTGTTCTGAAACATCTAAAAAACACAGCTTGGAGAGCATAGGGCACTTCCACTCATGGGCGTATAAATTGGGAAAACTAAAAATCAGCAAGACTCAGGCACCCCAAAGTTTAGGGCTGCTCTGTTGACAAGAACCCCCACTTCATTACACCTTAAATATCCTAGGAAAGAGAAAAATGGATAAAGAAGTTGTGGTCCTCCTGTACAATGGAATATCACTCAGCCATGAAATCAACGTCATAAGGCTAGTAGCAGCACGATGAGTGGATTTAGGTACGACGATTCTAAGTGAAATAAGGCACACAGAAAAAGACACTTATCCTAAGATATCACTTCTAGAGGGAATGTAAAAACCGCTACACTTGAACTGAATTGCAAAACAGAACAGAGTCACACGTTTAGGAAACACACTATGGCTGCTGAACGGGCAAGGTGAGGTGGGGTGATGCATAAAACAAGGGTTTCAAATTAGCTCAGATACCGTTCCATAAACCCAATATGTAAGAGACAAGACCTATTCCTTTTTCAGTGAACTGGACTCAACACCCCCTATTCACCGCACAAGAATATATCTGACTAGTAAGAATCTTCAAACCTATGTATTGATATCTCTCTGTAAGTGAGTCAAGGGGGTGTAAAGCGGCATAAACACAGCCGTGAAAAGCAGCTAAACCCCATTATAAAAATTAATTACTTTTCAAAACCCGTGAAACAAAGACAGTGAAAGAGAGAGAAATTCTTACAAAATTCGTTCAGGGGCTGTGATGCAACCTGGATTGACCATATCTAGACCCACAGCTGATTGAGACATAAGGGTGGACACTCTTGGGGCTGAGAGGTTCGGTGAGGTTGGGTGAGCCAACGCAGACCCTTTCAAGTAGTACTGCATGGTACCCATCCCATGGGTCCCAAATCTCCAGGTTCAAGGGCATCTTCCTACATCGAAAACAGGCATGAGAAACCCAGAAGATGGTACACCGTGTGATCGGGAAAGGTTTCTAAAACGCACCTCATTTCTCATCTCCTTTGCTCGGGTTCGCCATTCCAGCCGATTTACTAGCCATCTCCCTCCTTGGAGAATCAGCACCTTTAACCTCCTGTTCCGTACAGGTTGCAATTTGTCCTGAGGATGAACGGGAAGAGGGGGAACCAATGAGAGACTAGCTCTAGGTGTTGGGACAGGCACAGGTCACTCTATTTTCCCATCAGGAAGAAGAATTAAGCACAAGCTCAGCCAGCCCCCCAGAACCAGAAGAGGGCCTGAAGCAATCCTGCGCTTTTGCGGCCAGCTCCCAAAAAAGCGAGTTGAAAAATGGAGCTCAGGGGCACTGCAATTCACAAACCTGCAGAGTTTTAAATGATACCTCTCGTCCACAAATATATTAAGGGAAGGCAACGAAGAGGCTTTGAAAGCAAGGCAGAATTGCAGGAAACAGATTTCAGGAGGTAGATTCGAATCGCCTTGAAAGCACATGAAAAGCGGCAAAACGTGGACAATGATGCCCTTGGCCAAAAAGGGCTTATGCGTTTTTTCCTGAATATATTCAGGAAAAAACGCATACGCCCTTTTTGGCCAACCAAGCAACCTGGAAAGGCCAATCAGCGCTCCAAAGAAGTCTCGCTTCCCAGCGGGCAAAAGGGCCATGCGGAAAAAAGTGTCCAAACCAGAAATGCAGGACCGGCCATGGAGAAATGGGAGCCTTGCTACGCTGATGGGTGGGATGTAAATTGCCAACAGCCACTCTGGAGAAGTGTACGGTGTGTTCTGAAACATCTAAAAAACACAGCTTGGAGAGCATAGGGCACTTCCACTCATGGGCGTATAAATTGGGAAAACTAAAAATCAGCAAGACTCAGGCACCCCAAAGTTTAGGGCTGCTCTGTTGACAAGAACCCCCACTTCATTACACCTTAAATATCCTAGGAAAGAGAAAAATGGATAAAGAAGTTGTGGTCCTCCTGTACAATGGAATATCACTCAGCCATGAAATCAACGTCATAAGGCTAGTAGCAGCACGATGAGTGGATTTAGGTACGACGATTCTAAGTGAAATAAGGCACACAGAAAAAGACACTTATCCTAAGATATCACTTCTAGAGGGAATGTAAAAACCGCTACACTTGAACTGAATTGCAAAACAGAACAGAGTCACACGTTTAGGAAACACACTATGGCTGCTGAACGGGAAAGGTGAGGTGGGGTGATGCATAAAACAAGGGTTTCAAATTAGCTCAGATACCGTTCCATAAACCCAATATGTAAGAGACAAGACCTATTCCTTTTTCAGTGAACTGGACTCAACACCCCCTATTCACCGCACAAGAATATATCTGACTAGTAAGAATCTTCAAACCTATGTATTGATATCTCTCTGTAAGTGAGTCAAGGGGGTGTAAAGCGGCATAAACACAGCCGTGAAAAGCAGCTAAACCCCATTATAAAAATTAATTACTTTTCAAAACCCGTGAAACAAAGACAGTGAAAGAGAGAGAAATTCTTACAAAATTCGTTCAGGGGCTGTGATGCAACCTGGATTGACCATATCTAGACCCACAGCTGATTGAGACATAAGGGTGGACACTCTTGGGGCTGAGAGGTTCGGTGAGGTTGGGTGAGCCAACGCAGACCCTTTCAAGTAGTACTGCATGGTACCCATCCCATGGGTCCCAAATCTCCAGGTTCAAGGGCATCTTCCTACATCGAAAACAGGCATGAGAAACCCAGAAGATGGTACACCGTGTGATCGGGAAAGGTTTCTAAAACGCACCTCATTTCTCATCTCCTTTGCTCGGGTTCGCCATTCCAGCCGATTTACTAGCCATCTCCCTCCTTGGAGAATCAGCACCTTTAACCTCCTGTTCCGTACAGGTTGCAATTTGTCCTGAGGATGAACGGGAAGAGGGGGAACCAATGAGAGACTAGCTCTAGGTGTTGGGACAGGCACAGGTCACTCTATTTTCCCATCAGGAAGAAGAATTAAGCACAAGCTCAGCCTGCCCCCCAGAACCAGAAGAGGGCCTGAAGCAATCCTGCGCTTTTGCGGCCAGCTCCCAAAAAAGCGAGTTGAAAAATGGAGCTCAGGGGCACTGCAATTCACAAACCTGCAGAGTTTTAAATGATACCTCTCGTCCACAAATATATTAAGGGAAGGCAACGAAGAGGCTTTGAAAGCAAGGCAGAATTGCAGGAAACAGATTTCAGGAGGTAGATTCGAATCGCCTTGAAAGCACATGAAAAGCGGCAAAACGTGGACAATGATGCCCTTGGCCAAAAAGGGCGTATGCGTTTTTTCCTGAATATATTCAGGAAAAAACGCATACGCCCTTTTTGGCCAACCAAGCAACCTGGAAAGGCCAATCAGCGCTCCAAAGAAGTCTCGCTTCCCAGCGGGCAAAAGGGCCATGCGGAAAAAAGTGTCCAAACCAGAAATGCAGGACCGGCCATGGAGAAATGGGAGCCTTGCTACGCTGATGGGTGGGATGTAAATTGCCAACAGCCACTCTGGAGAAGTGTACGGTGTGTTCTGAAACATCTAAAAAACACAGCTTGGAGAGCATAGGGCACTTCCACTCATGGGCGTATAAATTGGGAAAACTAAAAATCAGCAAGACTCAGGCACCCCAAAGTTTAGGGCTGCTCTGTTGACAAGAACCCCCACTTCATTACACCTGAAATATCCTAGGAAAGAGAAAAATGGATAAAGAAGTTGTGGTCCTCCTGTACAATGGAATATCACTCAGCCATGAAATCAACGTCATAAGGCTAGTAGCAGCACGATGAGTGGATTTAGGTACGACGATTCTAAGTGAAATAAGGCACACAGAAAAAGACACTTATCCTAAGATATCACTTCTAGAGGGAATGTAAAAACCGCTACACTTGAACTGAATTGCAAAACAGAACAGAGTCACACGTTTAGGAAACACACTATGGCTGCTGAACGGGCAAGGTGAGGTGGGGTGATGCATAAAACAAGGGTTTCAAATTAGCTCAGATACCGTTCCATAAACCCAATATGTAAGAGACAAGACCTATTCCTTTTTCAGTGAACTGGACTCAACACCCCCTATTCACCGCACAAGAATATATCTGACTAGTAAGAATCTTCAAACCTATGTATTGATATCTCTCTGTAAGTGAGTCAAGGGGGTGTAAAGCGGCATAAACACAGCCGTGAAAAGCAGCTAAACCCCATTATAAAAATTAATTACTTTTCAAAACCCGTGAAACAAAGACAGTGAAAGAGAGAGAAATTCTTACAAAATTCGTTCAGGGGCTGTGATGCAACCTGGATTGACCATATCTAGACCCACAGCTGATTGAGACATAAGGGTGGACACTCTTGGGGCTGAGAGGTTCGGTGAGGTTGGGTGAGCCAACGCAGACCCTTTCAAGTAGTACTGCATGGTACCCATCCCATGGGTCCCAAATCTCCAGGTTCAAGGGCATCTTCCTACATCGAAAACAGGCATGAGAAACCCAGAAGATGGTACACCGTGTGATCGGGAAAGGTTTCTAAAACGCACCTCATTTCTCATCTCCTTTGCTCGGGTTCGCCATTCCAGCCGATTTACTAGCCATCTCCCTCCTTGGAGAATCAGCACCTTTAACCTCCTGTTCCGTACAGGTTGCAATTTGTCCTGAGGATGAACGGGAAGAGGGGGAACCAATGAGAGACTAGCTCTAGGTGTTGGGACAGGCACAGGTCACTCTATTTTCCCATCAGGAAGAAGAATTAAGCACAAGCTCAGCCTGCCCCCCAGAACCAGAAGAGGGCCTGAAGCAATCCTGCGCTTTTGCGGCCAGCTCCCAAAAAAGCGAGTTGAAAAATGGAGCTCAGGGGCACTGCAATTCACAAACCTGCAGAGTTTTAAATGATACCTCTCGTCCACAAATATATTAAGGGAAGGCAACGAAGAGGCTTTGAAAGCAAGGCAGAATTGCAGGAAACAGATTTCAGGAGGTAGATTCGAATCGCCTTGAAAGCACATGAAAAGCGGCAAAACGTGGACAATGATGCCCTTGGCCAAAAAGGGCTTATGCGTTTTTTCCTGAATATATTCAGGAAAAAACGCATACGCCCTTTTTGGCCAACCAAGCAACCTGGAAAGGCCAATCAGCGCTCCAAAGAAGTCTCGCTTCCCAGCGGGCAAAAGGGCCATGCGGAAAAAAGTGTCCAAACCAGAAATGCAGGACCGGCCATGGAGAAATGGGAGCCTTGCTACGCTGATGGGTGGGATGTAAATTGCCAACAGCCACTCTGGAGAAGTGTACGGTGTGTCCTGAAACATCTAAAAAACACAGCTTGGAGAGCATAGGGCACTTCCACTCATGGCCGTATAAATTGGGAAAACTAAAAATCAGCAAGACACAGGCACCCCAAAGTTTAGGGCTGCTCTGTTGACAAGAACCCCCACTTCATTACACCTGAAATATCCTAGGAAAGAGAAAAATGGATAAAGAAGTTGTGGTCCTCCTGTACAATGGAATATCACTCAGCCATGAAATCAACGTCATAAGGCTAGTAGCAGCACGATGAGTGGATTTAGGTACGACGATTCTAAGTGAAATAAGTCACACAGAAAAAGACACTTATCCTAAGATATCACTTCTAGAGGGAATGTAAAAACCGCTACACTTGAACTGAATTGCAAAACAGAACAGAATCACACGTTTAGGAAACACACTATGGCTGCTGAACGGGAAAGGTGAGGTGGGGTGATGCATAAAACAAGGGTTTCAAATTAGCTCAGATACCGTTCCATAAACCCAATATGTAAGAGACAAGACCTATTCCTTTTTCAGTGAACTGGACTCAACACCCCCTATTCACCGCACAAGAATATATCTGACTAGTAAGAATCTTCAAACCTATGTATTGATATCTCTCTGTAAGTGAGTCAAGGGGGTGTAAAGCGGAATGAACACAGCCGTGAAAAGCAGCTAAACCCCATTATAAAAATTAATTACTTTTCAAAACCCGTGAAACAAAGACAGTGAAAGAGAGAGAAATTCTTACAAAATTCGTTCAGGGGCTGTGATGCAACCTGGATTGACCATATCTAGACCCACAGCTGATTGAGACATAAGGGTGGACACTCTTGGGGCTGAGAGGTTCGGTGAGGTTGGGTGAGCCAACGCAGACCCTTTCAAGTAATACTGCATGGTACCCATCCCATGGGTCCCAAATCTCCAGGTTCAAGGGCATCTTCCTACATCGAAAACAGGCATGAGAAACCCAGAAGATGGTACACCGTGTGATCGGGAAAGGTTTCTAAAACGCACCTCATTTCTCATCTCCTTTGCTCGGGTTCGCCATTCCAGCCAATTTACTAGCCATCTCCCTCCTTGGAGAATCAGCACCTTTAACCTCCTGTTCCGTACAGGTTGCAATTTGTCCTGAGGATGAACGGGAAGAGGGGGAACCAATGAGAGACTAGCTCTAGGTGTTGGGACAGGCACAGGTCACTCTATTTTCCCATCAGGAAGAAGAATTAAGCACAAGCTCAGCCTGCCCCCCAGAACCAGAAGAGGGCCTGAAGCAATCCTGCGCTTTTGCGGCCAGCTCCCAAAAAAGCGACTGGAAAAACGGAGCTCAGGGGCACTGTAATTCACAAACCTGCAGAGTTTTAAATGATACCTCTCGTCCACAAATATATTAAGGGAAGGCAACGAAGAGGCTTTGAAAGCAAGGCAGAATTGCAGGAAACAGATTTCAGGAGGTAGATTCGAATCGCCTTGAAAGCACATGAAAAGCGGCAAAACGTGGACAATGATGCCCTTGGCCAAAAAGGGCGTATGCGTTTTTTCCTGAATATATTCAGGAAAAAACGCATACGCCCTTTTTGGCCAACCAAGCAACCTGGAAAGGCCAATCAGCGCTCCAAAGAAGTCTCGCTTCCCAGCGGGCAAAAGGGCCATGCGGAAAAAAGTGTCCAAACCAGAAATGCAGGACCGGCCATGGAGAAATGGGAGCCTTGCTACGCTGATGGGTGGGATGTAAATTGCCAACAGCCACTCTGGAGAAGTGTACGGTGTGTCCTGAAACATCTAAAAAACACAGCTTGGAGAGCATAGGGCACTTCCACTCATGGCCGTATAAATTGGGAAAACTAAAAATCAGCAAGACACAGGCACCCCAAAGTTTAGGGCTGCTCTGTTGACAAGAACCCCCACTTCATTACACCTGAAATATCCTAGGAAAGAGAAAAATGGATAAAGAAGTTGTGGTCCTCCTGTACAATGGAATATCACTCAGCCATGAAATCAACGTCATAAGGCTAGTAGCAGCACGATGAGTGAATTTAGGTACGACGATTCTAAGTGAAATAAGGCACACAGAAAAAGACACTTATCCTAAGATATCACTTCTAGAGGGAATGTAAAAACCGCTACACTTGAACTGAATTGCAAAACAGAACAGAGTCACACGTTTAGGAAACACACTATGGCTGCTGAACGGGAAAGGTGAGGTGGGGTGATGCATAAAACAAGGGTTTCAAATTAGCTCAGATACCGTTCCATAAACCCAATATGTAAGAGACAAGACCTATTCCTTTTTCAGTGAACTGGACTCAACACCCCCTATTCACCGCACAAGAATATATCTGACTAGTAAGAATCTTCAAACCTATGTATTGATATCTCTCTGTAAGTGAGTCAAGGGGGTGTAAAGCGGCATAAACACAGCCGTGAAAAGCAGCTAAACCCCATTATAAAAATTAATTACTTTTCAAAACCCGTGAAACAAAGACAGTGAAAGAGAGAGAAATTCTTACAAAATTCGTTCAGGGGCTGTGATGCAACCTGGATTGACCATATCTAGACCCACAGCTGATTGAGACATAAGGGTGGACACTCTTGGGGCTGAGAGGTTCGGTGAGGTTGGGTGAGCCAACGCAGACCCTTTCAAGTAGTACTGCATGGTACCCATCCCATGGGTCCCAAATCTCCAGGTTCAAGGGCATCTTCCTACATCGAAAACAGGCATGAGAAACCCAGAAGATGGTACACCGTGTGATCGGGAAAGGTTTCTAAAACGCACCTCATTTCTCATCTCCTTTGCTCGGGTTCGCCATTCCAGCCGATTTACTAGCCATCTCCCTCCTTGGAGAATCAGCACCTTTAACCTCCTGTTCCGTACAGGTTGCAATTTGTCCTGAGGATGAACGGGAAGAGGGGGAACCAATGAGAGACTAGCTCTAGGTGTTGGGACAGGCACAGGTCACTCTATTTTCCCATCAGGAAGAAGAATTAAGCACAAGCTCAGCCTGCCCCCCAGAACCAGAAGAGGGCCTGAAGCAATCCTGCGCTTTTGCGGCCAGCTCCCAAAAAAGCGAGTTGAAAAATGGAGCTCAGGGGCACTGCAATTCACAAACCTGCAGAGTTTTAAATGATACCTCTCGTCCACAAATATATTAAGGGAAGGCAACGAAGAGGCTTTGAAAGCAAGGCAGAATTGCAGGAAACAGATTTCAGGAGGTAGATTCGAATCGCCTTGAAAGCACATGAAAAGCGGCAAAACGTGGACAATGATGCCCTTGGCCAAAAAGGGCGTATGCGTTTTTTCCTGAATATATTCAGGAAAAAACGCATACGCCCTTTTTGGCCAACCAAGCAACCTGGAAAGGCCAATCAGCGCTCCAAAGAAGTCTCGCTTCCCAGCGGGCAAAAGGGCCATGCGGAAAAAAGTGTCCAAACCAGAAATGCAGGACCGGCCATGGAGAAATGGGAGCCTTGCTACGCTGATGGGTGGGATGTAAATTGCCAACAGCCACTCTGGAGAAGTGTACGGTGTGTCCTGAAACATCTAAAAAACACAGCTTGGAGAGCATAGGGCACTTCCACTCATGGCCGTATAAATTGGGAAAACTAAAAATCAGCAAGACACAGGCACCCCAAAGTTTAGGGCTGCTCTGTTGACAAGAACCCCCACTTCATTACACCTGAAATATCCTAGGAAAGAGAAAAATGGATAAAGAAGTTGTGGTCCTCCTGTACAATGGAATATCACTCAGCCATGAAATCAACGTCATAAGGCTAGTAGCAGCACGATGAGTGGATTTAGGTACGACGATTCTAAGTGAAATAAGGCACACAGAAAAAGACACTTATCCTAAGATATCACTTCTAGAGGGAATGTAAAAACCGCTACACTTGAACTGAATTGCAAAACAGAACAGAGTCACACGTTTAGGAAACACACTATGGCTGCTGAACGGGAAAGGTGAGGTGGGGTGATGCATAAAACAAGGGTTTCAAATTAGCTCAGATACCGTTCCATAAACCCAATATGTAAGAGACAAGACCTATTCCTTTTTCAGTGAACTGGACTCAACACCCCCTATTCACCGCACAAGAATATATCTGACTAGTAAGAATCTTCAAACCTATGTATTGATATCTCTCTGTAAGTGAGTCAAGGGGGTGTAAAGCGGCATAAACACAGCCGTGAAAAGCAGCTAAACCCCATTATAAAAATTAATTACTTTTCAAAACCCGTGAAACAAAGACAGTGAAAGAGAGAGAAATTCTTACAAAATTCGTTCAGGGGCTGTGATGCAACCTGGATTGACCATATCTAGACCCACAGCTGATTGAGACATAAGGGTGGACACTCTTGGGGCTGAGAGGTTCGGTGAGGTTGGGTGAGCCAACGCAGACCCTTTCAAGTAGTACTGCATGGTACCCATCCCATGGGTCCCAAATCTCCAGGTTCAAGGGCATCTTCCTACATCGAAAACAGGCATGAGAAACCCAGAAGATGGTACACCGTGTGATCGGGAAAGGTTTCTAAAACGCACCTCATTTCTCATCTCCTTTACTCGGGTTCGCCATTCCAGCCGATTTACTAGCCATCTCCCTCCTTGGAGAATCAGCACCTTTAACCTCCTGTTCCGTACAGGTTGCAATTTGTCCTGAGGATGAACGGGAAGAGGGGGAACCAATGAGAGACTAGCTCTAGGTGTTGGGACAGGCACAGGTCACTCTATTTTCCCATCAGGAAGAAGAATTAAGCACAAGCTCAGCCTGCCCCCCAGAACCAGAAGAGGGCCTGAAGCAATCCTGCGCTTTTGCGGCCAGCTCCCAAAAAAGCGAGTTGAAAAATGGAGCTCAGGGGCACTGCAATTCACAAACCTGCAGAGTTTTAAATGATACCTCTCGTCCACAAATATATTAAGGGAAGGCAACGAAGAGGCTTTGAAAGCAAGGCAGAATTGCAGGAAACAGATTTCAGGAGGTAGATTCGAATCGCCTTGAAAGCACATGAAAAGCGGCAAAACGTGGACAATGATGCCCTTGGCCAAAAAGGGCGTATGCGTTTTTTCCTGAATATATTCAGGAAAAAACGCATACGCCCTTTTTGGCCAACCAAGCAACCTGGAAAGGCCAATCAGCGCTCCAAAGAAGTCTCGCTTCCCAGCGGGCAAAAGGGCCATGCGGAAAAAAGTGTCCAAACCAGAAATGCAGGACCGGCCATGGAGAAATGGGAGCCTTGCTACGCTGATGGGTGGGATGTAAATTGCCAACAGCCACTCTGGAGAAGTGTACGGTGTGTCCTGAAACATCTAAAAAACACAGCTTGGAGAGCATAGGGCACTTCCACTCATGGCCGTATAAATTGGGAAAACTAAAAATCAGCAAGACACAGGCACCCCAAAGTTTAGGGCTGCTCTGTTGACAAGAACCCCCACTTCATTACACCTGAAATATCCTAGGAAAGAGAAAAATGGATAAAGAAGTTGTGGTCCTCCTGTACAATGGAATATCACTCAGCCATGAAATCAACGTCATAAGGCTAGTAGCAGCACGATGAGTGGATTTAGGTACGACGATTCTAAGTGAAATAAGTCACACAGAAAAAGACACTTATCCTAAGATATCACTTCTAGAGGGAATGTAAAAACCGCTACACTTGAACTGAATTGCAAAACAGAACAGAGTCACACGTTTAGGAAACACACTATGGCTGCTGAACGGGAAAGGTGAGGTGGGGTGATGCATAAAACAAGGGTTTCAAATTAGCTCAGATACCGTTCCATAAACCCAATATGTAAGAGACAAGACCTATTCCTTTTTCAGTGAACTGGACTCAACACCCCCTATTCACCGCACAAGAATATATCTGACTAGTAAGAATCTTCAAACCTATGTATTGATATCTCTCTGTAAGTGAGTCAAGGGGGTGTAAAGCGGCATAAACACAGCCGTGAAAAGCAGCTAAACCCCATTATAAAAATAAATTACTTTTCAAAACCCGTGAAACAAAGACAGTGAAAGAGAGAGAAATTCTTACAAAATTCGTTCAGGGGCTGTGATGCAACCTGGATTGACCATATCTAGACCCACAGCTGATTGAGACATAAGGGTGGACACTCTTGGGGCTGAGAGGTTCGGTGAGGTTGGGTGAGCCAACGCAGACCCTTTCAAGTAATACTGCATGGTACCCATCCCATGGGTCCCAAATCTCCAGGTTCAAGGGCATCTTCCTACATCGAAAACAGGCATGAGAAACCCAGAAGATGGTACACCGTGTGATCGGGAAAGGTTTCTAAAACGCACCTCATTTCTCATCTCCTTTGCTCGGGTTCGCCATTCCAGCCAATTTACTAGCCATCTCCCTCCTTGGAGAATCAGCACCTTTAACCTCCTGTTCCGTACAGGTTGCAATTTGTCCTGAGGATGAACGGGAAGAGGGGGAACCAATGAGAGACTAGCTCTAGGTGTTGGGACAGGCACAGGTCACTCTATTTTCCCATCAGGAAGAAGAATTAAGCACAAGCTCAGCCTGCCCCCCAGAACCAGAAGAGGGCCTGAAGCAATCCTGCGCTTTTGCGGCCAGCTCCCAAAAAAGCGACTGGAAAAACGGAGCTCAGGGGCACTGTAATTCACAAACCTGCAGAGTTTTAAATGATACCTCTCGTCCACAAATATATTAAGGGAAGGCAACGAAGAGGCTTTGAAAGCAAGGCAGAATTGCAGGAAACAGATTTCAGGAGGTAGATTCGAATCGCCTTGAAAGCACATGAAAAGCGGCAAAACGTGGACAATGATGCCCTTGGCCAAAAAGGGCGTATGCGTTTTATCCTGAATATATTCAGGAAAAAACGCATACGCCCTTTTTGGCCAACCAAGCAACCTGGAAAGGCCAATCAGCGCTCCAAAGAAGTCTCGCTTCCCAGCGGGCAAAAGGGCCATGCGGAAAAAAGTGTCCAAACCAGAAATGCAGGACCGGCCATGGAGAAATGGGAGCCTTGCTACGCTGATGGGTGGGATGTAAATTGCCAACAGCCACTCTGGAGAAGTGTACGGTGTGTCCTGAAACATCTAAAAAACACAGCTTGGAGAGCATAGGGCACTTCCACTCATGGCCGTATAAATTGGGAAAACTAAAAATCAGCAAGACACAGGCACCCCAAAGTTTAGGGCTGCTCTGTTGACAAGAACCCCCACTTCATTACACCTGAAATATCCTAGGAAAGAGAAAAATGGATAAAGAAGTTGTGGTCCTCCTGTACAATGGAATATCACTCAGCCATGAAATCAACGTCATAAGGCTAGTAGCAGCACGATGAGTGGATTTAGGTACGACGATTCTAAGTGAAATAAGGCACACAGAAAAAGACACTTATCCTAAGATATCACTTCTAGAGGGAATGTAAAAACCGCTACACTTGAACTGAATTGCAAAACAGAACAGAGTCACACCTTTAGGAAACACACTATGGCTGCTGAACGGGAAAGGTGAGGTGGGGTGATGCATAAAACAAGGGTTTCAAATTAGCTCAGATACCGTTCCATAAACCCAATATGTAAGAGACAAGACCTATTCCTTTTTCAGTGAACTGGACTCAACACCCCCTATTCACCGCACAAGAATATATCTGACTAGTAAGAATCTTCAAACCTATGTATTGATATCTCTCTGTAAGTGAGTCAAGGGGGTGTAAAGCGGCATAAACACAGCCGTGAAAAGCAGCTAAACCCCATTATAAAAATTAATTACTTTTCAAAACCCGTGAAACAAAGACAGTGAAAGAGAGAGAAATTCTTACAAAATTCGTTCAGGGGCTGTGATGCAACCTGGATTGACCATATCTAGACCCACAGCTGATTGAGACATAAGGGTGGACACTCTTGGGGCTGAGAGGTTCGGTGAGGTTGGGTGAGCCAACGCAGACCCTTTCAAGTAATACTGCATGGTACCCATCCCATGGGTCCCAAATCTGCAGGTTCAAGGGCATCTTCCTACATCGAAAACAGGCATGAGAAACCCAGAAGATGGTACACCGTGTGATCGGGAAAGGTTTCTAAAACGCACCTCATTTCTCATCTCCTTTGCTCGGGTTCGCCATTCCAGCCGATTTACTAGCCATCTCCCTCCTTGGAGAATCAGCACCTTTAACCTCCTGTTCCGTACAGGTTGCAATTTGTCCTGAGGATGAACGGGAAGAGGGGGAACCAATGAGAGACTAGCTCTAGGTGTTGGGACAGGCACAGGTCACTCTATTTTCCCATCAGGAAGAAGAATTAAGCACAAGCTCAGCCTGCCCCCCAGAACCAGAAGAGGGCCTGAAGCAATCCTGCGCTTTTGCGGCCAGCTCCCAAAAAAGCGACTGGAAAAACGGAGCTCAGGGGCACTGTAATTCACAAACCTGCAGAGTTTTAAATGATACATCTCGTCCACAAATATATTAAGGGAAGGCAACGAAGAGGCTTTGAAAGCAAGGCAGAATTGCAGGAAACAGATTTCAGGAGGTAGATTCGAATCGCCTTGAAAGCACATTAAAAGCGGCAAAATGTGGACAATGATGCCCTTGGCCAAAAAGGGCGTATGCGTTTTTTCCTGAATATATTCAGGAAAAAACGCATACGCCCTTTTTGGCCAACCAAGCAACCTGGAAAGGCCAATCAGCGCTCCAAAGAAGTCTCGCTTCCCAGCGGGCAAAAGGGCCATGCGGAAAAAAGTGTCCAAACCAGAAATGCAGGACCGGCCATGGAGAAATGGGAGCCTTGCTACGCTGATGGGTGGGATGTAAATTGCCAACAGCCACTCTGGAGAAGTGTACGGTGTGTCCTGAAACATCTAAAAAACACAGCTTGGAGAGCATAGGGCACTTCCACTCATGGCCGTATAAATTGGGAAAACTAAAAATCAGCAAGACACAGGCACCCCAAAGTTTAGGGCTGCTCTGTTGACAAGAACCCCCACTTCATTACACCTGAAATATCCTAGGAAAGAGAAAAATGGATAAAGAAGTTGTGGTCCTCCTGTACAATGGAATATCACTCAGCCATGAAATCAACGTCATAAGGCTAGTAGCAGCACGATGAGTGGATTTAGGTACGACGATTCTAAGTGAAATAAGTCACACAGAAAAAGACACTTATCCTAAGATATCACTTCTAGAGGGAATGTAAAAACCGCTACACTTGAACTGAATTGCAAAACAGAACAGAATCACACGTTTAGGAAACACACTATGGCTGCTGAACGGGAAAGGTGAGGTGGGGTGATGCATAAAACAAGGGTTTCAAATTAGCTCAGATACCGTTCCATAAACCCAATATGTAAGAGACAAGACCTATTCCTTTTTCAGTGAACTGGACTCAACACCCCCTATTCACCGCACAAGAATATATCTGACTAGTAAGAATCTTCAAACCTATGTATTGATATCTCTCTGTAAGTGAGTCAAGGGGGTGTAAAGCGGAATGAACACAGCCGTGAAAAGCAGCTAAACACCATTATAAAAATTAATTACTTTTCAAAACCCGTGAAACAAAGACAGTGAAAGAGAGAGAAATTCTTACAAAATTCGTTCAGGGGCTGTGATGCAACCTGGATTGACCATATCTAGACCCACAGCTGATTGAGACATAAGGGTGGACACTCTTGGGGCTGAGAGGTTCGGTGAGGTTGGGTGAGCCAAAGCAGACCCTTTCAAGTAATACTGCATGGTACCCATCCCATGGGTCCCAAATCTCCAGGTTCAAGGGCATCTTCCTACATCGAAAACAGGCATGAGAAACCCAGAAGATGGTACACCGTGTGATCGGGAAAGGTTTCTAAAACGCACCTCATTTCTCATCTCCTTTGCTCGGGTTCGCCATTCCAGCCAATTTACTAGCCATCTCCCTCCTTGGAGAATCAGCACCTTTAACCTCCTGTTCCGTACAGGTTGCAATTTGTCCTGAGGATGAACGGGAAGAGGGGGAACCAATGAGAGACTAGCTCTAGGTGTTGGGACAGGCACAGGTCACTCTATTTTCCCATCAGGAAGAAGAATTAAGCACAAGCTCAGCCTGCCCCCCAGAACCAGAAGAGGGCCTGAAGCAATCCTGCGCTTTTGCGGCCAGCTCCCAAAAAAGCGACTGGAAAAACGGAGCTCAGGGGCACTGTAATTCACAAACCTGCAGAGTTTTAAATGATACCTCTCGTCCACAAATATATTAAGGGAAGGCAACGAAGAGGCTTTGAAAGCAAGGCAGAATTGCAGGAAACAGATTTCAGGAGGTAGATTCGAATCGCCTTGAAAGCACATGAAAAGCGGCAAAACGTGGACAATGATGCCCTTGGCCAAAAAGGGCGTATGCGTTTTTTCCTGAATATATTCAGGAAAAAACGCATACGCCCTTTTTGGCCAACCAAGCAACCTGGAAAGGCCAATCAGCGCTCCAAAGAAGTCTCGCTTCCCAGCGGGCAAAAGGGCCATGCGGAAAAAAGTGTCCAAACCAGAAATGCAGGACCGGCCATGGAGAAATGGGAGCCTTGCTACGCTGATGGGTGGGATGTAAATTGCCAACAGCCACTCTGGAGAAGTGTACGGTGTGTCCTGAAACATCTAAAAAACACAGCTTGGAGAGCATAGGGCACTTCCACTCATGGCCGTATAAATTGGGAAAACTAAAAATCAGCAAGACACAGGCACCCCAAAGTTTAGGGCTGCTCTGTTGACAAGAACCCCCACTTCATTACACCTGAAATATCCTAGGAAAGAGAAAAATGGATAAAGAAGTTGTGGTCCTCCTGTACAATGGAATATCACTCAGCCATGAAATCAACGTCATAAGGCTAGTAGCAGCACGATGAGTGAATTTAGGTACGACGATTCTAAGTGAAATAAGGCACACAGAAAAAGACACTTATCCTAAGATATCACTTCTAGAGGGAATGTAAAAACCGCTACACTTGAACTGAATTGCAAAACAGAACAGAGTCACACGTTTAGGAAACACACTATGGCTGCTGAACGGGAAAGGTGAGGTGGGGTGATGCATAAAACAAGGGTTTCAAATTAGCTCAGATACCGTTCCATAAACCCAATATGTAAGAGACAAGACCTATTCCTTTTTCACTGAACTGGACTCAACACCCCCTATTCACCGCACAAGAATATATCTGACTAGTAAGAATCTTCAAACCTATGTATTGATATCTCTCTGTAAGTGAGTCAAGGGGGTGTAAAGCGGCATAAACACAGCCGTGAAAAGCAGCTAAACCCCATTATAAAAATTAATTACTTTTCAAAACCCGTGAAACAAAGACAGTGAAAGAGAGAGAAATTCTTACAAAATTCGTTCAGGGGCTGTGATGCAACCTGGATTGACCATATCTAGACCCACAGCTGATTGAGACATAAGGGTGGACACTCTTGGGGCTGAGAGGTTCGGTGAGGTTGGGTGAGCCAACGCAGACCCTTTCAAGTAGTACTGCATGGTACCCATCCCATGGGTCCCAAATCTCCAGGTTCAAGGGCATCTTCCTACATCGAAAACAGGCATGAGAAACCCAGAAGATGGTACACCGTGTGATCGGGAAAGGTTTCTAAAACGCACCTCATTTCTCATCTCCTTTGCTCGGGTTCGCCATTCCAGCCGATTTACTAGCCATCTCCCTCCTTGGAGAATCAGCACCTTTAACCTCCTGTTCCGTACAGGTTGCAATTTGTCCTGAGGATGAACGGGAAGAGGGGGAACCAATGAGAGACTAGCTCTAGGTGTTGGGACAGGCACAGGTCACTCTATTTTCCCATCAGGAAGAAGAATTAAGCACAAGCTCAGCCTGCCCCCCAGAACCAGAAGAGGGCCTGAAGCAATCCTGCGCTTTTGCGGCCAGCTCCCAAAAAAGCGAGTTGAAAAATGGAGCTCAGGGGCACTGCAATTCACAAACCTGCAGAGTTTTAAATGATACCTCTCGTCCACAAATATATTAAGGGAAGGCAACGAAGAGGCTTTGAAAGCAAGGCAGAATTGCAGGAAACAGATTTCAGGAGGTAGATTCGAATCGCCTTGAAAGCACATGAAAAGCGGCAAAACGTGGACAATGATGCCCTTGGCCAAAAAGGGCGTATGCGTTTTTTCCTGAATATATTCAGGAAAAAACGCATACGCCCTTTTTGGCCAACCAAGCAACCTGGAAAGGCCAATCAGCGCTCCAAAGAAGTCTCGCTTCCCAGCGGGCAAAAGGGCCATGCGGAAAAAAGTGTCCAAACCAGAAATGCAGGACCGGCCATGGAGAAATGGGAGCCTTGCTACGCTGATGGGTGGGATGTAAATTGCCAACAGCCACTCTGGAGAAGTGTACGGTGTGTCCTGAAACATCTAAAAAACACAGCTTGGAGAGCATAGGGCACTTCCACTCATGGCCGTATAAATTGGGAAAACTAAAAATCAGCAAGACACAGGCACCCCAAAGTTTAGGGCTGCTCTGTTGACAAGAACCCCCACTTCATTACACCTGAAATATCCTAGGAAAGAGAAAAATGGATAAAGAAGTTGTGGTCCTCCTGTACAATGGAATATCACTCAGCCATGAAATCAACGTCATAAGGCTAGTAGCAGCACGATGAGTGGATTTAGGTACGACGATTCTAAGTGAAATAAGGCACACAGAAAAAGACACTTATCCTAAGATATCACTTCTAGAGGGAATGTAAAAACCGCTACACTTGAACTGAATTGCAAAACAGAACAGAGTCACACGTTTAGGAAACACACTATGGCTGCTGAACGGGAAAGGTGAGGTGGGGTGATGCATAAAACAAGGGTTTCAAATTAGCTCAGATACCGTTCCATAAACCCAATATGTAAGAGACAAGACCTATTCCTTTTTCAGTGAACTGGACTCAACACCCCCTATTCACCGCACAAGAATATATCTGACTAGTAAGAATCTTCAAACCTATGTATTGATATCTCTCTGTAAGTGAGTCAAGGGGGTGTAAAGCGGCATAAACACAGCCGTGAAAAGCAGCTAAACCCCATTATAAAAATTAATTACTTTTCAAAACCCGTGAAACAAAGACAGTGAAAGAGAGAGAAATTCTTACAAAATTCGTTCAGGGGCTGTGATGCAACCTGGATTGACCATATCTAGACCCACAGCTGATTGAGACATAAGGGTGGACACTCTTGGGGCTGAGAGGTTCGGTGAGGTTGGGTGAGCCAACGCAGACCCTTTCAAGTAGTACTGCATGGTACCCATCCCATGGGTCCCAAATCTCCAGGTTCAAGGGCATCTTCCTACATCGAAAACAGGCATGAGAAACCCAGAAGATGGTACACCGTGTGATCGGGAAAGGTTTCTAAAACGCACCTCATTTCTCATCTCCTTTGCTCGGGTTCGCCATTCCAGCCGATTTACTAGCCATCTCCCTCCTTGGAGAATCAGCACCTTTAACCTCCTGTTCCGTACAGGTTGCAATTTGTCCTGAGGATGAACGGGAAGAGGGGGAACCAATGAGAGACTAGCTCTAGGTGTTGGGACAGGCACAGGTCACTCTATTTTCCCATCAGGAAGAAGAATTAAGCACAAGCTCAGCCTGCCCCCCAGAACCAGAAGAGGGCCTGAAGCAATCCTGCGCTTTTGCGGCCAGCTCCCAAAAAAGCGAGTTGAAAAATGGAGCTCAGGGGCACTGCAATTCACAAACCTGCAGAGTTTTAAATGATACCTCTCGTCCACAAATATATTAAGGGAAGGCAACGAAGAGGCTTTGAAAGCAAGGCAGAATTGCAGGAAACAGATTTCAGGAGGTAGATTCGAATCGCCTTGAAAGCACATGAAAAGCGGCAAAACGTGGACAATGATGCCCTTGGCCAAAAAGGGCGTATGCGTTTTTTCCTGAATATATTCAGGAAAAAACGCATACGCCCTTTTTGGCCAACCAAGCAACCTGGAAAGGCCAATCAGCGCTCCAAAGAAGTCTCGCTTCCCAGCGGGCAAAAGGGCCATGCGGAAAAAAGTGTCCAAACCAGAAATGCAGGACCGGCCATGGAGAAATGGGAGCCTTGCTACGCTGATGGGTGGGATGTAAATTGCCAACAGCCACTCTGGAGAAGTGTACGGTGTGTCCTGAAACATCTAAAAAACACAGCTTGGAGAGCATAGGGCACTTCCACTCATGGCCGTATAAATTGGGAAAACTAAAAATCAGCAAGACACAGGCACCCCAAAGTTTAGGGCTGCTCTGTTGACAAGAACCCCCACTTCATTACACCTGAAATATCCTAGGAAAGAGAAAAATGGATAAAGAAGTTGTGGTCCTCCTGTACAATGGAATATCACTCAGCCATGAAATCAACGTCATAAGGCTAGTAGCAGCACGATGAGTGGATTTAGGTACGACGATTCTAAGTGAAATAAGGCACACAGAAAAAGACACTTATCCTAAGATATCACTTCTAGAGGGAATGTAAAAACCGCTACACTTGAACTGAATTGCAAAACAGAACAGAGTCACACGTTTAGGAAACACACTATGGCTGCTGAACGGGAAAGGTGAGGTGGGGTGATGCATAAAACAAGGGTTTCAAATTAGCTCAGATACCGTTCCATAAACCCAATATGTAAGAGACAAGACCTATTCCTTTTTCAGTGAACTGGACTCAACACCCCCTATTCACCGCACAAGAATATATCTGACTAGTAAGAATCTTCAAACCTATGTATTGATATCTCTCTGTAAGTGAGTCAAGGGGGTGTAAAGCGGCATAAACACAGCCGTGAAAAGCAGCTAAACCCCATTATAAAAATTAATTACTTTTCAAAACCCGTGAAACAAAGACAGTGAAAGAGAGAGAAATTCTTACAAAATTCGTTCAGGGGCTGTGATGCAACCTGGATTGACCATATCTAGACCCACAGCTGATTGAGACATAAGGGTGGACACTCTTGGGGCTGAGAGGTTCGGTGAGGTTGGGTGAGCCAACGCAGACCCTTTCAAGTAGTACTGCATGGTACCCATCCCATGGGTCCCAAATCTCCAGGTTCAAGGGCATCTTCCTACATCGAAAACAGGCATGAGAAACCCAGAAGATGGTACACCGTGTGATCGGGAAAGGTTTCTAAAACGCACCTCATTTCTCATCTCCTTTGCTCGGGTTCGCCATTCCAGCCGATTTACTAGCCATCTCCCTCCTTGGAGAATCAGCACCTTTAACCTCCTGTTCCGTACAGGTTGCAATTTGTCCTGAGGATGAACGGGAAGAGGGGGAACCAATGAGAGACTAGCTCTAGGTGTTGGGACAGGCACAGGTCACTCTATTTTCCCATCAGGAAGAAGAATTAAGCACAAGCTCAGCCTGCCCCCCAGAACCAGAAGAGGGCCTGAAGCAATCCTGCGCTTTTGCGGCCAGCTCCCAAAAAAGCGAGTTGAAAAATGGAGCTCAGGGGCACTGCAATTCACAAACCTGCAGAGTTTTAAATGATACCTCTCGTCCACAAATATATTAAGGGAAGGCAACGAAGAGGCTTTGAAAGCAAGGCAGAATTGCAGGAAACAGATTTCAGGAGGTAGATTCGAATCGCCTTGAAAGCACATGAAAAGCGGCAAAACGTGGACAATGATGCCCTTGGCCAAAAAGGGCGTATGCGTTTTTTCCTGAATATATTCAGGAAAAAACGCATACGCCCTTTTTGGCCAACCAAGCAACCTGGAAAGGCCAATCAGCGCTCCAAAGAAGTCTCGCTTCCCAGCGGGCAAAAGGGCCATGCGGAAAAAAGTGTCCAAACCAGAAATGCAGGACCGGCCATGGAGAAATGGGAGCCTTGCTACGCTGATGGGTGGGATGTAAATTGCCAACAGCCACTCTGGAGAAGTGTACGGTGTGTCCTGAAACATCTAAAAAACACAGCTTGGAGAGCATAGGGCACTTCCACTCATGGCCGTATAAATTGGGAAAACTAAAAATCAGCAAGACACAGGCACCCCAAAGTTTAGGGCTGCTCTGTTGACAAGAACCCCCACTTCATTACACCTGAAATATCCTAGGAAAGAGAAAAATGGATAAAGAAGTTGTGGTCCTCCTGTACAATGGAATATCACTCAGCCATGAAATCAACGTCATAAGGCTAGTAGCAGCACGATGAGTGGATTTAGGTACGACGATTCTAAGTGAAATAAGGCACACAGAAAAAGACACTTATCCTAAGATATCACTTCTAGAGGGAATGTAAAAACCGCTACACTTGAACTGAATTGCAAAACAGAACAGAGTCACACGTTTAGGAAACACACTATGGCTGCTGAACGGGAAAGGTGAGGTGGGGTGATGCATAAAACAAGGGTTTCAAATTAGCTCAGATACCGTTCCATAAACCCAATATGTAAGAGACAAGACCTATTCCTTTTTCAGTGAACTGGACTCAACACCCCCTATTCACCGCACAAGAATATATCTGACTAGTAAGAATCTTCAAACCTATGTATTGATATCTCTCTGTAAGTGAGTCAAGGGGGTGTAAAGCGGCATAAACACAGCCGTGAAAAGCAGCTAAACCCCATTATAAAAATTAATTACTTTTCAAAACCCGTGAAACAAAGACAGTGAAAGAGAGAGAAATTCTTACAAAATTCGTTCAGGGGCTGTGATGCAACCTGGATTGACCATATCTAGACCCACAGCTGATTGAGACATAAGGGTGGACACTCTTGGGGCTGAGAGGTTCGGTGAGGTTGGGTGAGCCAACGCAGACCCTTTCAAGTAGTACTGCATGGTACCCATCCCATGGGTCCCAAATCTCCAGGTTCAAGGGCATCTTCCTACATCGAAAACAGGCATGAGAAACCCAGAAGATGGTACACCGTGTGATCGGGAAAGGTTTCTAAAACGCACCTCATTTCTCATCTCCTTTGCTCGGGTTCGCCATTCCAGCCGATTTACTAGCCATCTCCCTCCTTGGAGAATCAGCACCTTTAACCTCCTGTTCCGTACAGGTTGCAATTTGTCCTGAGGATGAACGGGAAGAGGGGGAACCAATGAGAGACTAGCTCTAGGTGTTGGGACAGGCACAGGTCACTCTATTTTCCCATCAGGAAGAAGAATTAAGCACAAGCTCAGCCTGCCCCCCAGAACCAGAAGAGGGCCTGAAGCAATCCTGCGCTTTTGCGGCCAGCTCCCAAAAAAGCGAGTTGAAAAATGGAGCTCAGGGGCACTGCAATTCACAAACCTGCAGAGTTTTAAATGATACCTCTCGTCCACAAATATATTAAGGGAAGGCAACGAAGAGGCTTTGAAAGCAAGGCAGAATTGCAGGAAACAGATTTCAGGAGGTAGATTCGAATCGCCTTGAAAGCACATGAAAAGCGGCAAAACGTGGACAATGATGCCCTTGGCCAAAAAGGGCGTATGCGTTTTTTCCTGAATATATTCAGGAAAAAACGCATACGCCCTTTTTGGCCAACCAAGCAACCTGGAAAGGCCAATCAGCGCTCCAAAGAAGTCTGGCTTCCCAGCGGGCAAAAGGGCCATGCGGAAAAAAGTGTCCAAACCAGAAATGCAGGACCGGCCATGGAGAAATGGGAGCCTTGCTACGCTGATGGGTGGGATGTAAATTGCCAACAGCCACTCTGGAGAAGTGTACGGTGTGTTCTGAAACATCTAAAAAACACAGCTTGGAGAGCATAGGGCACTTCCACTCATGGGCGTATAAATTGGGAAAACTAAAAATCAGCAAGACACAGGCACCCCAAAGTTTAGGGCTGCTCTGTTGACAAGAACCCCCACTTCATTACACCTTAAATATCCTAGGAAAGAGAAAAATGGATAAAGACGTTGTGGTCCTCATGTACAATGGAATATCACTCAGCCATGAAATCAACGTCATAAGGCTAGTAGCAGCACGATGAGAGGATTTAGGTACGACGATTCTAAGTGAAATAAGTCACACAGAAAAAGACACTTATCCTAAGATATCACTTATAGAGGGAATGTAAAAACCGCTACACTTGAACTGAATTGCAAAACAGAACAGAGTCACACGTTTAGGAAACACACTATGGCTGCTGAACGGGAAAGGTGAGGTGGGGTGATGCATAAAACAAGGGTTTCAAATTAGCTCAGATACCGTTCCATAAACCCAATATGTAAGAGACAAGACCTATTCCTTTTTCAGTGAACTGGACTCAACACCCCCTATTCACTGCACAAGAATATATCTGACTAGTAAGAATCTTCAAACCTATGTATTGATATCTCTCTGTAAGTGAGTCAAGGGGGTGTAAAGCGGCATAAACACAGCCGTGAAAAGCAGCTAAACCCCATTATAAAAATTAATTACTTTTCAAAACCCGTGAAACAAAGACAGTGAAAGAGAGAGAAATTCTTACAAAATTCGTTCAGGGGCTGTGATGCAACCTGGATTGACCATATCTAGACCCACAGCTGATTGAGACATAAGGGTGGACACTCTTGGGGCTGAGAGGTTTGGTGAGGTTGGGTGAGCCAACGCAGACCCTTTCAAGTAGTACTGCATGGTACCCATCCCATGGGTCCCAAATCTCCAGGTTCAAGGGCATCTTCCTACATCGAAAACAGGCATGAGAAACCCAGAAGATGGTACACCGTGTGATCGGGAAAGGTTTCTAAAACGCACCTAATTTCTCATCTCCTTTGCTCGGGTTCGCCATTCCAGCCAATTTACTAGCCATCTCCCTCCTTGGAGAATCAGCACCTTTAACCTCCTGTTCCGTACAGGTTGCAATTTGTCCTGAGGATGAACGGGAAGAGGGGGAACCAATGAGAGACTAGCTCTAGGTGTTGGGACAGGCACAGGTCACTCTATTTTCCCATCAGGAAGAAGAATTAAGCACAAGCTCAGCCTGCCCCCCAGAACCAGAAGAGGGCCTGAAGCAATCCTGCGCTTTTGCGGCCAGCTCCCAAAAAAGCGAGTTGAAAAGTGGAGCTCAGGGGCACTGCAATTCACAAACCTGCAGAGTTTTAAATGATACCTCTCGTCCACAAATATATTAAGGGAAGGCAACGAAGAGGCTTTGAAAGCAAGGCAGAATTGCAGGAAACAGATTTCAGGAGGTAGATTCGAATCGCCTTGAAAGCACATGAAAAGCGGCAAAACGTGGACAATGATGCCCTTGGCCAAAAAGGGCGTATGCGTTTTTTCCTGAATATATTCAGGAAAAAACGCATACGCCCTTTTTGGCCAACCAAGCAACCTGGAAAGGCCAATCAGCGCTCCAAAGAAGTCTCGCTTCCCAGCGGGCAAAAGGGCCATGCGGAAAAAAGTGTCCAAACCAGAAATGCAGGACCGGCCATGGAGAAATGGGAGCCTTGCTACGCTGATGGGTGGGATGTAAATTGCCAACAGCCACTCTGGAGAAGTGTACGGTGTGTTCTGAAACATCTAAAAAACACAGCTTGGAGAGCATAGGGCACTTCCACTCATGGGCGTATAAATTGGGAAAACTAAAAATCAGCAAGACTCAGGCACCCCAAAGTTTAGGGCTGCTCTGTTGACAAGAACCCCCACTTCATTACACCTGAAATATCCTAGGAAAGAGAAAAATGGATAAAGAAGTTGTGGTCCTCCTGTACAATGGAATATCACTCAGCCATGAAATCAACGTCATAAGGCTAGTAGCAGCACGATGAGTGGATTTAGGTACGACGATTCTAAGTGAAATAAGGCACACAGAAAAAGACACTTATCCTAAGATATCACTTCTAGAGGGAATGTAAAAACCGCTACACTTGAACTGAATTGCAAAACAGAACAGAATCACACGTTTAGGAAACACACTATGGCTGCTGAACGGGAAAGGTGAGGTGGGGTGATGCATAAAACAAGGGTTTCAAATGAGCTCAGATACCGTTCCATAAACCCAATATGTAAGAGACAAGACCTATTCCTTTTTCACTGAACTGGACTCAACATCCCCTATTCACCGCACAAGAATATATCTGACTAGTAAGAATCTTCAAACCTATGTATTGATATCTCTCTGTAAGTGAGTCAAGGGGGTGTAAAGCGGCATAAACACAGCCGTGAAAAGCAGCTAAACCCCATTATAAAAATTAATTACTTTTCAAAACCCGTGAAACAAAGACAGTGAAAGAGAGAGAAATTCTTACAAAATTCGTTCAGGGGCTGTGATGCAACCTGGATTGACCATATCTAGACCCACAGCTGATTGAGACATAAGGGTGGACACTCTTGGGGCTGAGAGGTTCGGTGAGGTTGGGTGAGCCAACGCAGACCCTTTCAAGTAGTACTGCATGGTACCCATCCCATGGGTCCCAAATCTCCAGGTTCAAGGGCATCTTCCTACATCGAAAACAGGCATGAGAAACCCAGAAGATGGTACACCGTGTGATCGGGAAAGGTTTCTAAAACGCACCTCATTTCTCATCTCCTTTGCTCGGGTTCGCCATTCCAGCCAATTTACTAGCCATCTCCCTCCTTGGAGAATCAGCACCTTTAACCTCCTGTTCCGTACAGGTTGCAATTTGTCCTGAGGATGAACGGGAAGAGGGGGAACCAATGAGAGACTAGCTCTAGGTGTTGGGACAGGCACAGGTCACTCTATTTTCCCATCAGGAAGAAGAATTAAGCACAAGCTCAGCCTGCCCCCCAGAACCAGAAGAGGGCCTGAAGCAATCCTGCGCTTTTGCGGCCAGCTCCCAAAAAAGCGAGTTGAAAAATGGAGCTCAGGGGCACTGCAATTCACAAACCTGCAGAGTTTTAAATGATACCTCTCGTCCACAAATATATTAAGGGAAGGCAACGAAGAGGCTTTGAAAGCAAGGCAGAATTGCAGGAAACAGATTTCAGGAGGTAGATTCGAATCGCCTTGAAAGCACATGAAAAGCGGCAAAACGTGGACAATGATGCCCTTGGCCAAAAAGGGCGTATGCGTTTTTTCCTGAATATATTCAGGAAAAAACGCATACGCCCTTTTTGGCCAACCAAGCAACCTGGAAAGGCCAATCAGCACTCCAAAGAAGTCTCGCTTCCCAGCGGGCAAAAGGGCCATGCGGAAAAAAGTGTCCAAACCAGAATTGCAGGACCGGCCATGGAGAAATGGGAGCCTTGCTACGCTGATGGGTGGGATGTAAATTGCCAACAGCCACTCTGGAGAAGTGTACGGTGTGTTCTGAAACATCTAAAAAACACAGCTTGGAGAGCATAGGGCACTTCCACTCATGGGCGTATAAATTGGGAAAACTAAAAATCAGCAAGACTCAGGCACCCCAAAGTTTAGGGCTGCTCTGTTGACAAGAACCCCCACTTCATTACACCTGAAATATCCTAGGAAAGAGAAAAATGGATAAAGAAGTTGTGGTCCTCCTGTACAATGGAATATCACTCAGCCATGAAATCAACGTCATAAGGCTAGTAGCAGCACGATGAGTGGATTTAGGTACGACGATTCTAAGTGAAATAAGTCACACAGAAAAAGACACTTATCATAAGATATCACTTAGAGAGGGAATGTAAAAACCGCTACACTTGAACTGAATTGCAAAACAGAACAGAGTCACACGTTTAGGAAACACACTATGGCTGCTGAACGGGAAAGGTGAGGTGGGGTGATGCATAAAACAAGGGTTTCAAATTAGCTCAGATACCGTTCCATAAACCCAATATGTAAGAGACAAGACCTATTCCTTTTTCAGTGAACTGGACTCAACACCCCCTATTCACCGCACAAGAATATATCTGACTAGTAAGAATCTTCAAACCTATGTATTGATATCTCTCTGTAAGTGAGTCAAGGGGGTGTAAAGCGGAATAAACACAGCCGTGAAAAGCAGCTAAACCCCATTATAAAAATTAATTACTTTTCAAAACCCGTGAAACAAAGACAGTGAAAGAGAGAGAAATTCTTACAAAATTCGTTCAGGGGCTGTGATGCAACCTGGATTGACCATATCTAGACCCACAGCTGATTGAGACATAAGGGTGGACACTCTTGGGGCTGAGAGGTTCGGTGAGGTTGGGTGAGCCAACGCAGACCCTTTAAAGTAATACTGCATGGTACCCATCCCATGGGTCCCAAATCTCCAGGTTCAAGGGCATCTTCCTACATCGAAAACAGGCATGAGAAACCCAGAAGATGGTACACCGTGTGATCGGGAAAGGTTTCTAAAACGCACCTCATTTCTCATCTCCTTTGCTCGGGTTCGCCATTCCAGCCAATTTACTAGCCATCTCCCTCCTTGGAGAATCAGCACCTTTAACCTCCTGTTCCGTACAGGTTGCAATTTGTCCTGAGGATGAACGGGAAGAGGGGGAACCAATGAGAGACTAGCTCTAGGTGTTGGGACAGGCACAGGTCACTCTATTTTCCCATAAGGAAGAAGAATTAAGCACAAGCTCAGCCTGCCCCCCAGAACCAGAAGAGGGCCTGAAGCAATCCTGCGCTTTTGCGGCCAGCTCCCAAAAAAGCGACTGGAAAAACGGAGCTCAGGGGCACTGTAATTCACAAACCTGCAGAGTTTTAAATGATACCTCTCGTCCACAAATATATTAAGGGAAGGCAACGAAGAGGCTTTGAAAGCAAGGCAGAATTGCAGGAAACAGATTTCAGGAGGTAGATTCGAATCGCCTTGAAAGCACATGAAAAGCGGCAAAACGTGGACAATGATGCCCTTGGCCAAAAAGGGCGTATGCGTTTTATCCTGAATATATTCAGGAAAAAACGCATACGCCCTTTTTGGCCAACCAAGCAACCTGGAAAGGCCAATCAGCGCTCCAAAGAAGTCTCGCTTCCCAGCGGGCAAAAGGGCCATGCGGAAAAAAGTGTCCAAACCAGAAATGCAGGACCGGCCATGGAGAAATGGGAGCCTTGCTACGCTGATGGGTGGGATGTAAATTGCCAACAGCCACTCTGGAGAAGTGTACGGTGTGTCCTGAAACATCTAAAAAGCACAGCTTGGAGAGCATAGGGCACTTCCACTCATGGCCGTATAAATTGGGAAAACTAAAAATCAGCAAGACACAGGCACCCCAAAGTTTAGGGCTGCTCTGTTGACAAGAACCCCCACTTCATTACACCTGAAATATCCTAGGAAAGAGAAAAATGGATAAAGAAGTTGTGGTCCTCCTGTACAATGGAATATCACTCAGCCATGAAATCAACGTCATAAGGCTAGTAGCAGCACGATGAGTGGATTTAGGTACGACGATTCTAAGTGAAATAAGGCACACAGAAAAAGACACTTATCCTAAGATATCACTTCTAGAGGGAATGTAAAAACCGCTACACTTGAACTGAATTGCAAAACAGAACAGAGTCACACCTTTAGGAAACACACTATGGCTGCTGAACGGGAAAGGTGAGGTGGGGTGATGCATAAAACAAGGGTTTCAAATTAGCTCAGATACCGTTCCATAAACCCAATATGTAAGAGACAAGACCTATTCCTTTTTCAGTGAACTGGACTCAACACCCCCTATTCACCGCACAAGAATATATCTGACTAGTAAGAATCTTCAAACCTATGTATTGATATCTCTCTGTAAGTGAGTCAAGGGGGTGTAAAGCGGCATAAACACAGCCGTGAAAAGCAGCTAAACCCCATTATAAAAATTAATTACTTTTCAAAACCCGTGAAACAAAGACAGTGAAAGAGAGAGAAATTCTTACAAAATTCGTTCAGGGGCTGTGATGCAACCTGGATTGACCATATCTAGACCCACAGCTGATTGAGACATAAGGGTGGACACTCTTGGGGCTGAGAGGTTCGGTGAGGTTGGGTGAGCCAACGCAGACCCTTTCAAGTAATACTGCATGGTACCCATCCCATGGGTCCCAAATCTGCAGGTTCAAGGGCATCTTCCTACATCGAAAACAGGCATGAGAAACCCAGAAGATGGTACACGGTTTGATCGGGAAAGGTTTCTAAAACGCACCTCATTTCTCATCTCCTTTGCTCGGGTTCGCCATTCCAGCCGATTTACTAGCCATCTCCCTCCTTGGAGAATCAGCACCTTTAACCTCCTGTTCCGTACAGGTTGCAATTTGTCCTGAGGATGAACGGGAAGAGGGGGAACCAATGAGAGACTAGCTCTAGGTGTTGGGACAGGCACAGGTCACTCTATTTTCCCATCAGGAAGAAGAATTAAGCACAAGCTCAGCCTGCCCCCCAGAACCAGAAGAGGGCCTGAAGCAATCCTGCGCTTTTGCGGCCAGCTCCCAAAAAAGCGACTGGAAAAACGGAGCTCAGGGGCACTGTAATTCACAAACCTGCAGAGTTTTAAATGATACATCTCGTCCACAAATATATTAAGGGAAGGCAACGAAGAGGCTTTGAAAGCAAGGCAGAATTGCAGGAAACAGATTTCAGGAGGTAGATTCGAATCGCCTTGAAAGCACATGAAAAGCGGCAAAATGTGGACAATGATGCCCTTGGCCAAAAAGGGCGTATGCGTTTTTTCCTGAATATATTCAGGAAAAAACGCATACGCCCTTTTTGGCCAACCAAGCAACCTGGAAAGGCCAATCAGCGCTCCAAAGAAGTCTCGCTTCCCAGCGGGCAAAAGGGCCATGCGGAAAAAAGTGTCCAAACCAGAAATGCAGGACCGGCCATGGAGAAATGGGAGCCTTGCTACGCTGATGGGTGGGATGTAAATTGCCAACAGCCACTCTGGAGAAGTGTACGGTGTGTCCTGAAACATCTAAAAAACACAGCTTGGAGAGCATAGGGCACTTCCACTCATGGCCGTATAAATTGGGAAAACTAAAAATCAGCAAGACACAGGCACCCCAAAGTTTAGGGCTGCTCTGTTGACAAGAACCCCCACTTCATTACACCTGAAATATCCTAGGAAAGAGAAAAATGGATAAAGAAGTTGTGGTCCTCCTGTACAATGGAATATCACTCAGCCATGAAATCAACGTCATAAGGCTAGTAGCAGCACGATGAGTGGATTTAGGTACGACGATTCTAAGTGAAATAAGTCACACAGAAAAAGACACTTATCCTAAGATATCACTTAGAGAGGGAATGTGAAAACCGCTACACTTGAACTGAATTGCAAAACAGAACAGAGTCACACGTTTAGGAAACACACTATGGCTGCTGAACGGGAAAGGTGAGGTGGGGTGATGCATAAAACAAGGGTTTCAAATTAGCTCCGATAGCGTTCCATAAACCCAATATGTAAGAGACAAGACCTATTCCTTGCTTAGTGAACTGGACTCAACACCCCCTATTCACCGCACAAGAATATATCTGACTAGTAAGAATCTTCAAACCTATGTATTGATATCTCTCTGTAAGTGAGTCAAGGGGGTGTAAAGCGGCATAAACACAGCCGTGAAAAGCAGCTAAACCCCATTATAAAAATAAATTACTTTTCAAAACCAGTGAAACAAAGACAGTGAAAGAGAGAGAAATTCTTACAAAATTCGTTCAGGGGCTGTGATGCAACCTGGATTGACCATATCTAGACCCACAGCTGATTGAGACATAAGGGTGGACACTCTTGGGGCTGAGAGGTTCGGTGAGGTTGGGTGAGCCAACGCAGACCCTTTCAAGTAATACTGCATGGTAGCCATCCCATGGGTCCCAAATCTCCAGGTTCAAGGGCATCTTCCTACATTGAAAACAGGCATGAGAAACCCAGAAGTTGGTACACCGTGTGATCGGGAAAGGTTTCTAAAACGCACCTCATTTCTCATCTCCTTGGCTCGGGTTCGCCATTCCAGCCGATTTACTAGACATCTCCCTCCTTGGAGAATCAGCACCTTTAACCTCCTGTTCCGTACAGTTTGCAATTTGTCCTGAGGATGAACGCGAAGAGGGGAAACAATGAGAGACTAGCTCTAGGTGTTGGGACAGGCACAGGTCACTCTATTTTCCCATCAGGAAGAAGAATTAAGCACAAGCTCAGCCTGCCCCCCAGAACCAGAAGAGGGCCTGAAGCAATCCTGCGCTTTTGCGGCCAGCTCCCAAAAAAGCGAGTTGAAAAATGGAGCTCAGGGGCACTGCAATTCACAAACCTGCAGAGTTTTAAATGATACCTCTCGTCCACAAATATATTAAGGAAAGGCAACGAAGAGGCTTTGAAAACAAGGCAGAATTGCAGGAAACAGATTTCAGGAGGTAGATTCGAATCGCCTTGAAAGCACATGAAAAGCGGCAAAACGTGGACAATGATGCCCTTGGCCAAAAAGGGCGTATGCGTTTTTTCCTGAATATATTCAGGAAAAAACGCATACGCCCTTTTTGGCCAACCAAGCAACCTGGAAAGCCCAATCAGCGCTCCAAAGAAGTCTCGCTTCCCAGCGAGCAAAAGGGCCATGCGGAAAAAAGTGTCCAAACCAGAAATGCAGGACCGGCCATGGAGAAATGGGAGCCTTGAGAGGCTGATGAGTGGGATGTAAATTGCCCACATTCACTCTGGAGAAGTGTACGGTGTGTCCTGAAACATCTAAAAAACACAGCTTGGAGAGCATAGGGCACTTCCACTCATGGGAATATAAATTGGGAAAACTAAAAATCAGCAAGACACAGGCACCCCAAAGTTGAGGCCTGCTCTGTTGACAAGAACCCCCACTTCATTACCCTTTCAATATCCTAGGAAAGAGAAAAATGGATAAAGAAGTTGTGGTCCTCCTGTACAATGGAATATCACTCAGCCATGAAATCAACGTCATAAGGCTAGTAGCAGCACGATGAGTGGATTTAGGTACGACGATTCTAAGTGAAATAAGTCACACAGAAAAAGACACTTATCATAAGATATCACTTATAGAGGGAATGTAAAAACCGCTACACTTGAACTGAATTGCAAAACAGAACAGAGTCACACGTTTAGGAAACACACTATGGCTGCTGAACGGGAAAGGTGAGGTGGGGTGATGCATAAAACCAGGGTTTCAAATTAGCTCAAATACCGTTCCATAAACCCAATATGTAAGAGACAAGACCTATTCTTTGCTCAGTGAACTGGACTCAACACCCCCTATTCACCGCACAAGAATATATCTGACTAGTAAGAATCTTCAAACCTATGTATTGATATCTCTCTGTAAGTGAGTCAAGGGGGTGTAAAGCGGCATAAACACAGCCGTGAAAAGCAGCTAAACCCCATTATAAAAATAAATTACTTTTCAAAACCCGTGAAACAAAGACAGTGAAAGAGAGGGAAATTCTTACAAAATTCGTTCAGGGGCTGTGATGCAACCTGGATTGACCATATCTAGACCCACAGCTGATTGAGACATAAGGGTGGACACTCTTGGGGCTGAGAGTTTCGGTGAAGTTGGGTGAGCCAACGCAGACCCTTTCAAGTAATACTGCATGGTACTCATCCCATGGGTCCCAAATCTCCAGGTTCAAGGGCATCTTCCTACATCGAAAACAGGCATGAGAAACCCAGAAGATGGTACACCGTGTGATCGGGAAAGGTTTCTAAAACGCACCTCATTTCTCATCTCCTTTGCTCGGGTTCGCCATTCCAGCCGATTTACTAGCCATCTCCCTCCTTGGAGAATCAGCACCTTTAACCTCCTGTTCCGTACAGGTTGCAATTTGTCCTGAGGATGAAGGGGAAGAGGGGGAACCAATGAGAGACTAGCTCTAGGTGTTGGGACAGGCACAGGTCACTCTATTTTCCCATCAGGAAGAAGAATTAAGCACAAGCTCAGCCTGCCCCCCAGAACCAGAAGAGGGCCTGAAGCAATCCTGCGCTTTTGCGGCTAGCTCCCAAAAAAGCGAGTTGAAAAATGGAGGTCAGGGGCACTGCAATTCACAAACCTGCAGAGTTTTAAATGATACCTCTCGTCCACAAATATATTAAGGGAAGGCAACGAAGAGGCTTTGAAAGCAAGGCAGAATTGCAGGAAACAGATTTCAGGAGGTAGATTCGAATCGCCTTGAAAGCACATGAAAAGCGGCAAAACGTGGACAATGATGCCCTTGGCCAAAAAGGGCGTATGCGTTTTTTCCTGAATATATTCAGGAAAAAACGCATACGCCCTTTTTGGCCAACCAAGCAACCTGGAAAGGCCAATCAGCGCTCCAAAGAAGTCTCGCTTCCCAGCGGGCAAAAGGGCCATGCGGAAAAAAGTGTCCAAACCAGAAATGCAGGACCGGCCATGGAGAAATGGGAGCCTTGCTACGCTGATGGGTGGGATGTAAATTGCCAACAGCCACTCTGGAGAAGTGTACGGTGTGTTCTGAAACATCTAAAAAACACAGCTTGGAGAGCATAGGGCACTTCCACTCATGGGCGTATAAATTGGGAAAACTAAAAATCAGCAAGACAGAGGCACCCCAAAGTTTAGGGCTGCTCTGTTGACAAGAACCCCCACTTCATTACACCTTAAATATCCTAGGAAAGAGAAAAATGGATAAAGAAGTTGTGGTCCTCCTGTACAATGGAATATCACTCAGCCATGAAATCAACGTCATAAGGCTAGTAGCAGCACGATGAGTGGATTTAGGTACGACGATTCTAAGTGAAATAAGTCACACAGAAAAAGACACTTATCCTAAGATATCACTTAGAGAGGGAATGTAAAAACCGCTACACTTGAACTGAATTACAAAACAGAACAGAGTCACACGTTTAGAAAACACACTATGGCTGCTGAACGGGCAAGGTGAGGTGGGGTGATGCATAAAACAAGGGTTTCAAATTAGCTCCGATACCGTTCCATCAACCCAATATGTAAGAGACAAGACCTATTCATTTTTCAGTGAACTGGACTCAACACCCCCTATTCACCGCACAAGAATATATCTGACTAGTAAGAATCTTCAAACCTATGTATTGATATCTCTCTGTGAGTGAGTCAAGGGGGTGTAAAGCGGCATAAACACAGCCGTGAAAAGCAGCTAAACCCCATTATAAAAATAAATTACTTTTCAAAACCCGTGAAACAAAGACAGTGAAAGAGAGAGAAATTCTTACAAAATTCGTTCACGGGATGTGATGCAACCTGGAGTGACCATATCTAGACCCACAGCTGATTGAGACATAAGGGTGGACACTCTTGGGGCTGAGAGGTTCGGTGAGGTTGGGTGAGCCAACGCAGACCCTTTCAAGTAATACTGCATGGTACCCATCCCATGGGTCCCAAATCTCCAGATTCAAGGGCATCTTCCTACGTCGAAAACAGGCATGAGAAACCCAGAAGACGGTACACCGTGTGATCGGGAAAGGTTTCTAAAACGCACCTCATTTCTCATCTCCTTTGCTCGGGTTCGCCATTCCAGCCGATTTACTAGCCATCTCCCTCCTTGGAGAATCAGCACCTTTAACCTCCTGTTCCGTACAGGTTGCAATTTGTCCTGAGGATGAACGGGAAGAGGGGGAACCAATGAGAGACTAGCTCCAGGTGTTGGGACAGGCACAGGTCACTCTATTTTCCCATCAGGAAGAAGAATTAAGCACAAGCTCAGCCTGCCCCCCAGAACCAGAAGAGGGCCTGAAGCAATCCTGCGCTTTTGCGGCCAGCTCCCAAAAAAGCGAGTTGAAAAATGGAGCTCAGGGGCACTGCAATTCACAAACCTGCAGAGTTTTAAATGATACCTCTCGTCCACAAATATATTAAGGGAAGGCAACGAAGAGGCTTTGAAAGCAAGGCAGAATTGCAGGAAACAGATTTCAGGAGGTAGATTCGAATCGCCTTGAAAGCACATGAAAAGCGGCAAAACGTGGACAATGATGCCCTTGGCCAAAAAGGGCGTATGCGTTTTTTCCTGAATATATTCAGGAAAAAACGCATACGCCCTTTTTGGCCAACCAAGCAACCTGGAAAGGCCAATCAGCGCTCCAAAGAAGTCTCGCTTCCCAGCGGGCAAAAGGGCCATGCGGAAAAAAGTGTCCAAACCAGAAATGCAGGACCGGCCATGGAGAAATGGGAGCCTTGCTACGCTGATGGGTGGGATGTAAATTGCCAACAGCCACTCTGGAGAAGTGTACGGTGTGTTCTGAAACATCTAAAAAACACAGCTTGGAGAGCATAGGGCACTTCCACTCATGGGCGTATAAATTGGGAAAACTAAAATTCAGCAAGACACAGGCACCCCAAAGTTTAGGGCTGCTCTGTTGACAAGAACCCCCACTTCATTACACCTTAAATATCCTAGGAAAGAGAAAAATGGGTAAAGAAGTTGTGGTCCTCTTGTACAATGGAATATCACTCAGCCATGAAATCCACGTCATAAGGCTAGTAGCAGCACGATGAGTGGATTTAGGTACGACGATTCTAAGTGAAATAAGTCACACAGAAAAAGACACTTATCCTAAGATATCACTTAGAGAGGGAATGTAAAAACCGCTACACTTGAACTGAATTGCAAAACAGAACAGAGTCACACGTTTAGGAAACACACTATGGCTGCTGAACGGGAAAGGTGAGGTGGGGTGATGCATAAAACAAGGGTTTCAAATTAGCTCCGATACCGTTCCATAAACCCAATATGTAAGAGACAAGACCTATTCCTTTTTCAGTGAACTGGACTCAACACCCCCTATTCACCGCACAAGAATATATCTGACTAGTAAGAATCTTCAAACCTATGTATTGATATCTCTCTGTAAGTGAGTCAAGGGGGTGTAAAGCGGCATAAACACAGCCGTGAAAAGCAGCTAAACCCCATTATAAAAATAAATTACTTTTCAAAACCCGTGAAACAAAGACAGTGAAAGAGAGAGAAATTCTTACAAAATTCGTTCAGGGGCTGTGATGCAACCTGGATTGACCATATCTAGACCCACAGCTGATTGAGACATAAGGGTGGACACTCTTGGGGCTGAGAGTTTCGGTGAAGTTGGGTGAGCCAACGCAGACCCTTTCAAGTAATACTGCATGGTACCCATCCCATGGGTCCCAAATCTCCAGGTTCAAGGGCATCTTCCTACGTCGAAAACAGGCATGAGAAACCCAGAAGATGGTACACCGTGTGATCGGGAAAGGTTTCTAAAACGCACCTCATTTCTCATCTCCTTTGCTCGGGTTCGCCATTCCAGCCGATTTACTAGCCATCTCCCTCCTTGGAGAATCAGCACCTTTAACCTCCTGTTCCGTACAGGTTGCAATTTGTCCTGAGGATGAAGGGGAAGAGGGGGAACCAATGAGAGACTAGCTCTAGGTGTTGGGACAGGCACAGGTCACTCTATTTTCCCATCAGGAAGAAGAATTAAGCACAAGCTCAGCCTGCCCCCCAGAACCAGAAGAGGGCCTGAAGCAATCCTGCGCTTTTGCGGCCAGCTCCCAAAAAAGCGAGTTGAAAAATGGAGCTCAGGGGCCCTGCAATTCACAAACTTGCAGAGTTTTAAATGATACCTCTCGTCCACAAATATATTAAGGGAAGGCAACGAAGAGGCTTTGAAAGCAAGGTAGAATTGCAGGAAACAGATTTCAGGAGGTAGATTCGAATCGCCTTGAAAGCACATGAAAAGCGGCAAAACGTGGACAATGATGCCCTTGGCCAAAAAGGGCGTATGCGTTTTTTCCTGAATATATTCAGGAAAAAACGCATACGCCCTTTTTGGCCAACCAAGCAACCTGGAAAGGCCAATCAGCGCTCCAAAGAAGTCTCGCTTCCCAGCGGGCAAAAGGGCCATGCGGAAAAAAGTGTCCAAACCAGAAATGCAGGACCGGCCATGGAGAAATGGGAGCCTTGCTACGCTGATGGGTGGGATGTAAATTGCCAACAGCCACTCTGGACAAGTGTACGGTGTGTTCTGAAACATCTAAAAAACACAGCTTGGAGAGCATAGGGCACTTCCACTCATGGGCGTATAAATTGGGAAAACTAAAAATCAGCAAGACACAGGCACCCCAAAGTTTAGGGCTGCTCTGTTGACAAGAACCCCCACTTCATTACACCTTAAATATCCTAGGAAAGAGAAAAATGGGTAAAGAAGTTGTGGTCCTCCTGTACAATGGAATATCACTCAGCCATGAAATCCACGTCATAAGGCTAGTAGCAGCACGATGAGTGGATTTAGGTACGACGATTCTAAGTGAAATAAGTCACACAGAAAAAGACATTATCCTAAGATATCACTTAGAGAGGGAATGTGAAAACCGCTACACTTCAACTGAATTGCAAAACAGAACAGAGTCACACGTTTAGGAAACACACTATGGCTGCTGAACGGGAAAGGTGAGGTGGGGTGATGCATAAAACAAGGGTTTCAAATTAGCTCCGATACCGTTCCATAAACCCAATATGTAAGAGACAAGACCTATTCCTTTTTCAGTGAACTGGACTCAACACCCCCTATTCACCGGAGAAGAATATATCTGACTAGTAACAATCTTCAAACCTATGTATTGATATCTCTCTGTAAGTGAGTCAAGGGGGTGTAAAGCGGCATAAACACAGCCGTGAAAAGCAGCTAAACCCCATTATAAAAATAAATTACTTTTCAAAACCAGTGAAACAAAGACAGTGAAAGAGAGAGAAATTCTTACAAAATTCGTTCACGGGCTGTGTTGCAACCTGGATTGACCATATCTAGACCCACAGCTGATTGAGACATAAGGGTGGACACTCTTGGGGCTGAGAGGTTCGGTGAGGTTGGGTGAGCCAACGCAGACCCTTTCAAGTAATACTGCATGGTACCCATCCCATGGGTCCCAAATCTCCAGGTTCAAGGGCATCTTCCTACGTCGAAAACAAGCATGAGAAACCCAGAAGATGGTACACTGTGTGATCGGGAAAGGTTTCTAAAACGCACCTCATTTCTCATCTCCTTTGCTCAGGTTCGCCATTCCAGCCGATTTACAAGCCATCTCCCTCCTTGGAGAATCAGCACCTTTAACCTCCTGTTCCGTACAGGTTGCAATTTGTCCTGAGGATGAACGGGAAGAGGGGGAACCAATGAGAGACTAGCTCTAGGTGTTGGGACAGGCACAGGTCACTCTATTTTCCCATCAGGAAGAAGAATTAAGCACAAGCTCAGCCTGCCCCCCAGAACCAGAAGAGGGCCTGAAGCAATCCTGCGCTTTTGCGGCCAGCTCCCAAAAAAGCGAGTTGAAAAATGGAGGTCAGGGGCACTGCAATTCACAAACCTGCAGAGTTTTAAATGATACCTCTCGTCCACAAATATATTAAGGGAAGGCAATGAAGAGGCTTTGAAAGCAAGGCAGAATTGCAGGAAACAGATTTCAGGAGGTAGATTCGAATCGCCTTGAAAGCACATGAAAAGCGGCAAAACGTGGACAATGATGCCCTTGGCCAAAAAGGGCGTATGCGTTTTTTCCTGAATATATTCAGGAAAAAACGCATACGCCCTTTTTGGCCAACCAAGCAACCTGGAAAGGCCAATCAGCGCTCCAAAGAAGTCTCGCTTCCCAGCGGGCAAAAGGGCCATGCAGAAAAAAGGGTCCAAACCAGAAATGCAGGACCGGCCATGGAGAAATGGGAGCCTTGCTACGCTGATGGGTGGGATGTAAATTGCCAACAGCCACTCTGGAGAAGTGTACGGTGTGTTCTGAAACATCTAAAAAACACAGCTTGGAGAGCATAGGGCACTTCCACTCATGGGAGTATAAATTGGGAAAACTAAAAATCAGCAAGACAGAGGCACCCCAAAGTTTAGGGCTGCTCTGTTGACAAGAACCCCCACTTCATTACACCTTAAATATCCTAGGAAGGAATAAAATGGATAAAGAAGTTGTGGTCCTCCTGTACAATGGAATATCACTCAGCCATGAAATCAACGTCATAAGGCTAGTAGCAGCACGATGAGTGGATTTAGGTACGACGATTCTAAGTGAAATAAGTCACACAGAAAAAGACACTTATCCTAAGATATCACTTAGAGAGGGAATGTAAAAACCACTACACTTGAACTGAATTACAAAACAGAACAGAGTCACACGTTTAGAAAACACACAATGGCTGCTGAACGGGCAAGGTGAGGTGGGGTGATGCATAAAACAAGGGTTTCAAATTAGCTCCGATACCGTTCCATCAACCCAATATGTAAGAGACAAGACCTATTCCTTTTTCAGTGAACTGGACTCAACACCCCCTATTCACCGCACAAGAATATATCTGACTAGTAAGAATCTTCAAACCTATGTATTGATATCTCTCTGTGAGTGAGTCAAGGGGGTGTAAAGCGGCATAAACACAGCCGTGAAAAGCAGCTAAACCCCATTATAAAAATAAATTACTTTTCAAAACCCGTGAAACAAAGACAGTGAAAGAGAGAGAAATTCTTACAAAATTCGTTCACGGGCTGTGATGCAACCTGGATTGACCATATCTAGACCCACAGCTGATTGAGACATAAGGGTGGACACTCTTGGGGCTGAGAGGTTCAGTGAGGTTGGGTGAGCCAACGCAGACCCTTTCAAGTAATACTGCATGGTACCCATCCCATGGGTCCCAAATCTCCAGGTTCAAGGGCATCTTCCTACGTCGAAAACAGGCATGAAAAACCCAGAAGATGGTACACCGTGTGATCGGGAAAGGTTTCTAAAACGCACCTCATTTCTCATCTCCTTTGCTCGGGTTCGCCTTTCCAGCCGATTTACTAGCCATCTCCCTCCTTGGAGAATCAGCACCTTTAACCTCCTGTTCCGTACAGGTTGCAATTTGTCCTGAGGATGAACGGGAAGAGGGGGAACCAATGAGAGACTAGCTCTAGGTGTTGGGACAGGCACAGGTCACTCTATTTTCCCATCAGGAAGAAGAATTAAGCACAAGCTCAGCCTGCCCCCCAGAACCAGAAGAGGGCCTGAAGCAATCCTGCGCTTTTGCGGCCAGCTCCCAAAAAGCGAGTTGAAAAATGGAGCTCAGGGGCACTGCAATTCACAAACCTGCAGAGTTTTAAATGATACCTCTCGTCCACAAATATATTAAGGGAAGGCAACGAAGAGGCTTTGAAAGCAAGGCAGAATTGCAGGAAACAGATTTCAGGAGGTAGATTCGAATCGCCTTGAAAGCACATGAAAAGCGGCAAAACGTGGACAATGATGCCCTTGGCCAAAAAGGGCGTATGCGTTTTTTCCTGAATATATTCAGGAAAAAACGCATACGCCCTTTTTGGCCAAGCAAGCAACCTGGAAAGGCCAATCAGCGCTCCAAAGAAGTCTCGCTTCCCAGCGGGCAAAAGGGCCATGCGGAAAAAAGTGTCCAAACCAGAAATGCAGGACCGGCCATGGAGAAATGGGAGCCTTGCTACGGTGATGGGTGGGATGTAAATTGCCAACAGCCACTCTGGACAAGTGTACGGTGTGTTCTGAAACATCTAAAAAACACAGCTTGGAGAGCATAGGGCACTTCCACTCATGGGCGTATAAATTGGGAAAACTAAAAATCAGCAAGACACAGGCACCCCAAAGTTTAGGGCTGCTCTGTTGACAAGAACCCCCACTTCATTACACCTTAAATATCCTAGGAAAGAGAAAAATGGGTAAAGAAGTTGTGGTCCTCCTGTACAATGGAATATCACTCAGCCATGAAATCCACGTCATAAGGCTAGTAGCAGCACGATGAGTGGATTTAGGTACGACGATTCTAAGTGAAATAAGTCACACAGAAAAAGACACTTATCCTAAGATATCACTTAGAGAGGGAATGTGAAAACCGCTACACTTCAACTGAATTGCAAAACAGAACAGAGTCACACGTTTAGGAAACACACTATGGCTGCTGAACGGGAAAGGTGAGGTGGGGTGATGCATAAAACAAGGGTTTCAAATTAGCTCCGATACCGTTCCATAAACCCAATATGTAAGAGACAAGACCTATTCCTTTTTCAGTGAACTGGACTCAACACCCCCTATTCACCGGAGAAGAATATATCTGACTAGTAACAATCTTCAAACCTATGTATTGATATCTCTCTGTAAGTGAGTCAAGGGGGTGTAAAGCGGCATAAACACAGCCGTGAAAAGCAGCTAAACCCCATTATAAAAATAAATTACTTTTCAAAACCCGTGAAACAAAGACAGTGAAAGAGAGAGAAATTCTTACAAAATTCGTTCAGGGGCTGTGATGCAACCTGGATTGACCATATCTAGACCCACAGCTGATTGAGACATAAGGGTGGACACTCTTGGGGCTGAGAGGTTCGGTGAGGTTGGGTGAGCCAACGCAGACCCTTTCAAGTAATACTGCATGGTACCCATCCCATGGGTCCCAAATCTCCAGGTTCAAGGGCATCTTCCTACGTCGAAAACAGGCATGAGAAACCCAGAAGATGGTACACTGTGTGATCGGGAAAGGTTTCTAAAACGCACCTCATTTCTCATCTCCTTTGCTCAGGTTCGCCATTCCAGCCGATTTACTAGCCATCTCCCTCCTTGGAGAATCAGCACCTTTAACCTCCTGTTCCGTACAGGTTGCAATTTGTCCTGAGGATGAACGGGAAGAGGGGGAACCAATGAGAGACTAGCTCTAGGTGTTGGGACAGGCACAGGTCACTCTATTTTCCCATCAGGAAGAAGAATTAAGCACAAGCTCAGCCTGCCCCCCAGAACCAGAAGAGGGCCTGAAGCAATCCTGCGCTTTTGCGGCCAGCTCACAAAAAAGCGAGTTGAAAAATGGAGGTCAGGGGCACTGCAATTCACAAACCTGCAGAGTTTTAAATGATACCTCTCGTCCACAAATATATTAAGGGAAGGCAATGAAGAGGCTTTGAAAGCAAGGCAGAATTGCAGGAAACAGATTTCAGGAGGTAGATTCGAATCGCCTTGAAAGCACATGAAAAGCGGCAAAACGTGGACAATGATGCCCTTGGCCAAAAAGGGCGTATGCGTTTTTTCCTGAATATATTCAGGAAAAAACGCATACGCCCTTTTTGGCCAACCAAGCAACCTGGAAAGGCCAATCAGCGCTCCAAAGAAGTCTCGCTTCCCAGCGGGCAAAAGGGCCATGCAGAAAAAAGTGTCCAAACCAGAAATGCAGGACCGGCCATGGAGAAATGGGAGCCTTGCTACGCTGATGGGTGCGATGTAAATTGCCAACAGCCACTCTGGAGAAGTGTACGGTGTGTTCTGAAACATCTAAAAAACACAGCTTGGAGAGCATAGGGCACTTCCACTCATGGGCGTATAAATTGGGAAAACTAAAAATCAGCAAGACAGAGGCACCCCAAAGTTTAGGGCTGCTCTGTTGACAAGAACCCCCACTTCATTACACCTTAAATATCCTAGGAAGGAGAAAAATGGATAAAGAAGTTGTGGTCCTCCTGTACAATGGAATATCACTCAGCCATGAAATCAACGTCATAAGGCTAGTAGCAGCACAATGAGTGGATTTAGGTACGACGATTCTAAGTGAAATAAGTCACACAGAAAAAGACACTTATCCTAAGATATCACTTAGAGAGGGAATGTAAAAACCACTACACTTGAACTGAATTACAAAACAGAACAGAGTCACACGTTTAGAAAACACACAATGGCTGCTGAACGGGCAAGGTGAGGTGGGGTGATGCATAAAACAAGGGTTTCAAATTAGCTCCGATACCGTTCCATCAACCCAATATGTAAGAGACAAGACCTATTCCTTTTTCAGTGAACTGGACTCAACACCCCCTATTCACCGCACAAGAATATATCTGACTAGTAAGAATCTTCAAACCTATGTATTGATATCTCTCTGTGAGTGAGTCAAGGGGGTGTAAAGCGGCATAAACACAGCCGTGAAAAGCAGCTAAACCCCATTATAAAAATAAATTACTTTTCAAAACCCGTGAAACAAAGACAGTGAAAGAGAGAGAAATTCTTACAAAATTCGTTCACGGGCTGTGATGCAACCTGGATTGACCATATCTAGACCCACAGCTGATTGAGACATAAGGGTGGACACTCTTGGGGCTGAGAGGTTCAGTGAGGTTGGGTGAGCCAACGCAGACCCTTTCAAGTAATACTGCATGGTACCCATCCCATGGGTCCCAAATCTCCAGGTTTAAGGGCATCTTCCTACGTCGAAAACAGGCATGAAAAACCCAGAAGATGGTACACCGTGTGATCGGGAAAGGTTTCTAAAACGCACCTCATTTCTCATCTCCTTTGCTCGGGTTCGCCTTTCCAGCCGATTTACTAGCCATCTCCCTCCTTGGAGAATCAGCACCTTTAACCTCCTGTTCCGTACAGGTTGCAATTTGTCCTGAGGATGAACGGGAAGAGGGGGAACCAATGAGAGACTAGCTCTAGGTGTTGGGACAGGCACAGGTCACTCTATTTTCCCATCAGGAAGAAGAATTAAGCACAAGCTCAGCCTGCCCCCCAGAACCAGAAGAGGGCCTGAAGCAATCCTGCGCTTTTGCGGCCAGCTCCCAAAAAGCGAGTTGAAAAATGGAGCTCAGGGGCACTGCAATTCACAAACCTGCAGAGTTTTAAATGATACCTCTCGTCCACAAATATATTAAGGGAAGGCAACGAAGAGGCTTTGAAAGCAAGGCAGAATTGCAGGAAACAGATTTCAGGAGGTAGATTCGAATCGCCTTGAAAGCACATGAAAAGCGGCAAAACGTGGACAATGATGCCCTTGGCCAAAAAGGGCGTATGCGTTTTTTCCTGAATATATTCAGGAAAAAACGCATACGCCCTTTTTGGCCAACCAAGCAACCTGGAAAGGCCAATCAGCGCTCCAAAGAAGTCTCGCTTCCCAGCGGGCAAAAGGGCCATGCGGAAAAAAGTGTCCAAACCAGAAATGCAGGACCGGCCATGGAGAAATGGGAGCCTTGCTACGCTGATGGGTGGGATGTAAATTGCCAACAGCCACTCTGGAGAAGTGTACGGTGTGTTCTGAAACATCTAAAAAACACAGCTTGGAGAGCATAGGGCACTTCCACTCATGGGCGTATAAATTGGGAAAACTAAAAATCAGCAAGACACAGGCACCCCAAAGTTTAGGGCTGCTCTGTTGACAAGAACCCCCACTTCATTACACCTGAAATATCCTAGGAAAGAGAAAAATGGATAAAGAAGTTGTGGTCCTCCTGTACAATGGAATATCACTCAGCCATGAAATCAACGTCATAAGGCTAGTAGCAGCACGATGAGTGGATTTAGGTACGACGATTCTAAGTGAAATAAGTCACACAGAAAAAGACACTTATCCTAAGATATCACTTAGAGAGGGAATGTAAAAACCGCTACACTTGAACTGAATTACAAAACAGAACAGAGTCACACGTTTAGAAAACACACTATGGCTGCTGAACGGGCAAGGTGAGGTGGGGTGATGCATAAAACAAGGGTTTCAAATTAGCTCCGATACCGTTCCATGAACCCAATATGTAAGAGACAAGACCTATTCCTTTTTCAGTGAACTGGACTCAACACCCCCTATTCACCGCACAAGAATATATCTGACTAGTAAGAATCTTCAAACCTATGTATTGATATCTCTCTGTGAGTGAGTCAAGGGGGTGTAAAGCGGCATAAACACAGCCGTGAAAAGCAGCTAAACCCCATTATAAAAATAAATTACTTTTCAAAACCCGTGAAACAAAGACAGTGAAAGAGAGAGAAATTCTTACAAAATTCGTTCAGGGGCTGTGATGCAACCTGGATTGACCATATCTAGACCCACAGCTGATTGAGACATAAGGGTGGACACTCTTGGGGCTGAGAGGTTCGGTGAGGTTGGGTGAGCCAACGCAGACCCTTTCAAGTAATACTGCATGGTACCCATCCCATGGGTCCCAAATCTCCAGGTTCAAGGGCATCTTCCTACGTCGAAAACAGGCATGAGAAACCCAGAAGATGGTACACGGTGTGATCGGGAAAGGTTTCTAAAACGCACCTCATTTCTCATCTCCTTTGCTCGGGTTCGCCATTCCAGCCGATTTACTAGCCATCTCCCTCCTTGGAGAATCAGCACCTTTAACCTCCTGTTCCGTACAGGTTGCAATTTGTCCTGAGGATGAACGGGAAGAGGGGGAACCAATGAGAGACTAGCTCTAGGTGTTGGAACAGGCACAGGTCACTTTATTTTCCATCAGGAAGAAGAATTAAGCACAAGCTCAGCCTGCCCCCCAGAACCAGAAGAGGGCCTGAAGCAATCCTGCGCTTTTGCGGCCAGCTCCCAAAAAAGCGAGTTGAAAAATGGAGCTCAGGGGCACTGCAATTCACAAACCTGCAGAGTTTTAAATGATACCTCTCGTCCACAAATATATTAAGGGAAGGCAACGAAGAGGCTTTGAATGCAAGGCAGAATTGCAGGAAACAGATTTCAGGAGGTAGATTCGAATCGCCTTGAAAGCACATGAAAAGCGGCAAAACGTGGACAATGATGCCCTTGGCCAAAAAGGGCGTATGCGTTTTTTCCTGAATATATTCAGGAAAAAACGCATACGCCCTTTTTGGCCAACCAAGCAACCTGGAAAGGCCAATCAGCGCTCCAAAGAAGTCTCGCTTCCCAGCGGGCAAAAGGGCCATGCGGAAAAAAGTGTCCAAACCAGAAATGCAGGACCGGCCATGGAGAAATGGGAGCCTTGCTAAGCTGATGGGTGGGATGTAAATTGCCAACAGCCACTCTGGAGAAGTGTACGGTGTGTTCTGAAACATCTAAAAAACACAGCTTGAAGAGCATAGGGCACTTCCACTCATGGGCGTATAAATTGGGAAAACTAAAAATCAGCAAGACACAGGCACCCCAAAATTTAGGGCTGCTCTGTTGACAAGAACCCCCACTTCATTACACCTTAAATATCCTAGGAAAGAGAAAAATGGATAAAGAAGTTGTGGTCCTCCTGTACAATGGAATATCACTCAGCCATGAAATCAACGTCATAAGGCTAGTAGCAGCACGATGAGTGGATTTAGGTACGACGATTCTAAGTGAAATAAGTCACACAGAAAAAGACACTTATCCTAAGATATCACTTAGAGAGGGAATGTAAAAACCGCTACACTTGAACTGAATTGCAAAACAGAACAGAGTCACACGTTTAGGAAACACACTATGGCTGCTGAACGGGAAAGGTGAGGTGGGGTGATGCATAAAACAAGGGTTTCAAATTAGCTCCGATACCGTTCCATAAACCCAATATGTAAGAGACAAGACCTATTCCTTTTTCAGTGAACTGGACTCAACACCCCCTATTCACCGCACAAGAATATATATGACTAGTAAGAATCTTCAAACCTATGTATTGATATCTCTCTGTGAGTGAGTCAAGGGGGTGTAAAGCGGCATAAACACAGCCGTGAAAAGCAGCTAAACCCCATTATAAAAATAAATTACTTTTCAAAACCCGTGAAACAAAGACAGTGAAAGAGAGAGAAATTCTTACAAAATTCGTTCAGGGGCTGTGATGCAACCTGGATTGACCATATCTAGACCCACAGCTGATTGAGACATAAGGGTGGACACTCTTGGGGCTGAGAGGTTCGGTGAGGTTGGGTGAGCCAACGCAGACCCTTTCAAGTAATACTGCATGGTACCCATCCCATGGGTCCCAAATCTCCAGGTTCAAGGGCATCTTCCTACATCGAAAACAGGCATGAGAAACCCAGAAGATGGTACACCGTGTGATCGGGAAAGGTTTCTAAAACGCACCTCATTTCTCATCTCCTTTGCTCGGGTTCGCCATTCCAGCCGATTTACTAGCCATCTCCCTCCTTGGAGAATCAGCACCTTTAACCTCCTGTTCCGTACAGGTTGCAATTTGTCCTGAGGATGAACGGGAAGAGGGGGAACCAATGAGAGACTAGCTCTAGGTGTTGGGACAGGCACAGGTCACTCTATTTTCCCATCAGGAAGAAGAATTAAGCACAAGCTCAGCCTGCCCCCCAGAACCAGAAGAGGGCCTGAAGCAATCCTGTGCTTTTGCGGCCAGCTCCCAAAAAAGCGAGTTGAAAAATGGAGCTCAGGGGCACTGCAATTCACAAACCTGCAGAGTTTTAAATGATACCTCTCGTCCACAAATATATTAAGGGAAGGCAACGAAGAGGCTTTGAAAGCAAGGCAGAATTGCAGGAAACAGATTTCAGGAGGTAGATTCGAATCGCCTTGAAAGCACATGAAAAGCGGCAAAACGTGGACAATGATGCCCTTGGCCAAAAAGGGCGTATGCGTTTTTTCCTGAATATATTCAGGAAAAAACGCATACGCCCTTTTTGGCCAACCAAGCAACCTGGAAAGGCCAATCAGCGCTCCAAAGAAGTCTGGCTTCCCAGCGGGCAAAAGGGCCATGCGGAAAAAAGTGTCCAAACCAGAAATGCAGGACCGGCCATGGAGAAATGGGAGCCTTGCTACGCTGATGGGTGGGATGTAAATTGCCAACAGCCACTCTGGAGAAGTGTACGGTGTGTTCTGAAACATCTAAAAAACACAGCTTGGAGAGCATAGGGCACTTCCACTCATGGGCGTATAAATTGGGAAAACTAAAAATCAGCAAGACACAGGCACCCCAAAGTTTAGGGCTGCTCTGTTGACAAGAACCCCCACTTCATTACACCTTAAATATCCTAGGAAAGAGAAAAATGGATAAAGACGTTGTGGTCCTCATGTACAATGGAATATCACTCAGCCATGAAATCAACGTCATAAGGCTAGTAGCAGCACGATGAGAGGATTTAGGTACGACGATTCTAAGTGAAATAAGTCACACAGAAAAAGACACTTATCCTAAGATATCACTTATAGAGGGAATGTAAAAACCGCTACACTTGAACTGAATTGCAAAACAGAACAGAGTCACACGTTTAGGAAACACACTATGGCTGCTGAACGGGAAAGGTGAGGTGGGGTGATGCATAAAACAAGGGTTTCAAATTAGCTCAGATACCGTTCCATAAACCCAATATGTAAGAGACAAGACCTATTCCTTTTTCAGTGAACTGGACTCAACACCCCCTATTCACCGCACAAGAATATATCTGACTAGTAAGAATCTTCAAACCTATGTATTGATATCTCTCTGTAAGTGAGTCAAGGGGGTGTAAAGCGGCATAAACACAGCCGTGAAAAGCAGCTAAACCCCATTATAAAAATAAATTACTTTTCAAAACCCGTGAAACAAAGACAGTGAAAGAGAGAGAAATTCTTACAAAATTCGTTCAGGGGCTCTGATGCAACCTGGATTGACCATATCTAGACCCACAGCTGATTGAGACATAAGGGTGGACACTCTTGGGGCTGAGAGGTTCGGTGAGGTTGGGTGAGCCAACGCAGACCCTTTCAAGTAATACTGCATGGTACCCATCCCATGGGTCCCAAATCTCCAGGTTCAAGGGCATCTTCCTACATCGAAAACAGGCATGAGAAACCCAGAAGATGGTACACCGTGTGATCGGGAAAGGTTTCTAAAACGCACCTCATTTCTCATCTCCTTTGCTCGGGTTCGCCATTCCAGCCGATTTACTAGCCATCTCCCTCCTTGGAGAATCAGCACCTTTAACCTCCTGTTCCGTACAGGTTGCAATTTGTCCTGAGGATGAACGGGAAGAGGGGGAACCAATGAGAGACTAGCTCTAGGTGTTGGGACAGGCACAGGTCACTCTATTTTCCCATCAGGAAGAAGAATTAAGCACAAGCTCAGCCTGCCCCCCAGAACCAGAAGAGGGCCTGAAGCAATCCTGCGCTTTTGCGGCCAGCTCCCAAAAAAGCGAGTTGAAAAATGGAGCTCAGGGGCACTGCAATTCACAAACCTGCAGAGTTTTAAATGATACCTCTCGTCCACAAATATATTAAGGGAAGGCAACGAAGAGGCTTTGAAAGCAAGGCAGAATTGCAGGAAACAGATTTCAGGAGGTAGATTCGAATCGCCTTGAAAGCACATGAAAAGCGGCAAAACGTGGACAATGATGCCCTTGGCCAAAAAGGGCGTATGCGTTTTTTCCTGAATATATTCAGGAAAAAACGCATACGCCCTTTTTGGCCAACCAAGCAACCTGGAAAGGCCAATCAGCGCTCCAAAGAAGTCTCGCTTCCCAGCGGGCAAAAGGGCCATGCGGAAAAAAGTGTCCAAACCAGAAATGCAGGACCGGCCATGGAGAAATGGGAGCCTTGCTACGCTGATGGGTGGGATGTAAATTGCCAACAGCCAAGCTGGAGAAGTGTACGGTGTGTTCTGAAACATCTAAAAAACACAGCTTGGAGAGCATAGGGCACTTCCACTCATGGGCGTATAAATTGGGAAAACTAAAAATCAGCAAGACACAGGCACCCCAAAGTTTAGGGCTGCTCTGTTGACAAGAACCCCCACTTCATTACACCTGAAATATCCTAGGAAAGAGAAAAATGGATAAAGAAGTTGTGGTCCTCCTGTACAATGGAATATCACTCAGCCATGAAATCAACGTCATAAGGCTAGTAGCAGCACGATGAGTGGATTTAGGTACGACGAATGTAAGTGAAATAAGTCACACAGAAAAAGACACTTATCCTAAGTTATCACTTATAGAGGGAATGTAAAAACCGCTACACTTGAACTGAATTGCAAAACAGAACACAGTCACACGTTTAGGAAACACACTATGGCTGCTGAACGGGAAAGGTGAGGTGGGGTGATGCATAAAACAAGGGTTTCAAATTAGCTCAGATACCGTTCCATAAACCCAATATGTAAGAGACAAGACCTATTCCTTTTTCAGTGAACTGGACTCAACACCCCCTATTCACCGCACAAGAATATATCTGACTAGTAAGAATCTTCAAACCTATGTATTGATATCTCTCTGTAAGTGAGTCAAGGGGGTGTAAAGCGGCATAAACACAGCCGTGAAAAGCAGCTAAACCCCATTATAAAAATAAATTACTTTTCAAAACCCGTGAAACAAAGACAGTGAAAGAGAGAGAAATTCTTACAAAATTCGTTCAGGGGCTCTGATGCAACCTGGATTGACCATATCTAGACCCACAGCTGATTGAGACATAAGGGTGGACACTGTTGGGGCTGAGAGGTTCGGTGAGGTTGGGTGAGCCAACGCAGACCCTTTCAAGTACTCCTGCATGGTACCCATCCCATGGGTCCCAAATCTCCAGGTTCAAGGGCATCTTCCTACATCGAAAACAAGCATGAGAAACCCAGAAGATGGTACACCGTGTGATCGGGAAAGGTTTCTAAAACGCACCTCATTTCTCATCTCCTTTGCTCGGGTTCGCCATTCCAGCCGATTTACTAGCCATCTCCCTCCTTGGAGAATCAGCACCTTTAACCTCCTGTTCCGTACAGGTTGCAATTTGTCCTGAGGATGAACGGGAAGAGGGGGAACCAATGAGAGACTAGCTCTAGGTGTTGGGACAGGCACAGGTCACTCTATTTTCCCATCAGGAAGAAGAATTAAGCACAAGCTCAGCCTGCCCCCCAGAACCAGAAGAGGGCCTGAAGCAATCCTGCGTTTTTGCGGCCAGCTCCCAAAAAAGCGAGTTGAAAAATGGAGCTCAGGGGCACTGCAATTCACAAACCTGCAGAGTTTTAAATGATACCTCTCGTCCACAAATATATTAAGGGAAGGCAACGAAGAGGCTTTGAAAGCAAGGCAGAATTGCAGGAAACAGATTTCAGGAGGTAGATTCGAATCGCCTTGAAAGCACATGAAAAGCGGCAAAACGTGGACAATGATGCCCTTGGCCAAAAAGGGCGTATGCGTTTTTTCCTGAATATATTCAGGAAAAAACGCATACGCCCTTTTTGGCCAACCAAGCAACCTGGAAAGGCCAATCAGCGCTCCAAAGAAGTCTCGCTTCCCAGCGGGCAAAAGGGCCATGCGGAAAAAAGTGTCCAAACCAGAAATGCAGGACCGGCCATGGAGAAATGGGAGCCTTGCTACGCTGATGGGTGGGATGTAAATTGCCAACAGCCACTCTGGAGAAGTGTACGGTGTGTTCTGAAACATCTAAAAAACACAGCTTGGAGAGCATAGGGCACTTCCACTCATGGGCGTATAAATTGGGAAAACTAAAAATCAGCAAGACGCAGGCACCCCAAAGTTTAGGGCTGCTCTGTTGACAAGAACCCCCACTTCATTACACCTGAAATATCCTAGGAAAGAGAAAAATGGATAAAGAAGTTGTGGTCCTCCTGTACAATGGAATATCACTCAGCCATGAAATCAACGTCATAAGGCTAGTAGCAGCACGATGAGTGGATTTAGGTACGACGAATGTAAGTGAAATAAGTCACACAGAAAAAGACACTTATCCTAAGTTATCACTTATAGAGGGAATGTAAAAACCGCTACACTTGAACTGAATTGCAAAACAGAACACAGTCACACGTTTAGGAAACACACTATGGCTGCTGAACGGGAAAGGTGAGGTGGGGTGATGCATAAAACAAGGGTTTCAAATTAGCTCAGATACCGTTCCATAAACCCAATATGTAAGAGACAAGACCTATTCCTTTTTCAGTGAACTGGACTCAACACCCCCTATTCACCGCACAAGAATATATCTGACTAGTAAGAATCTTCAAACCTATGTATTGATATCTCTCTGTAAGTGAGTCAAGGGGGTGTAAAGCGGCATAAACACAGCCGTGAAAAGCAGCTAAACCCCATTATAAAAATAAATTACTTTTCAAAACCCGTGAAACAAAGACAGTGAAAGAGAGAGAAATTCTTACAAAATTCGTTCAGGGGCTCTGATGCAACCTGGATTGACCATATCTAGACCCACAGCTGATTGAGACATAAGGGTGGACACTCTTGGGGCTGAGAGTTTCGGTGAGGTTGGGTGAGCCAACGCAGACCCTTTCAAGTACTCCTGCATGGTACCCATCCCATGGGTCCCAAATCTCCAGGTTCAAGGGCATCTTCCTACATCGAAAACAGGCATGAGAAACCCAGAAGATGGTACACCGTGTGATCGGGAAAGGTTTCTAAAACGCACCTCATTTCTCATCTCCTTTGCTCGGGTTCGCCATTCCAGCCGATTTACTAGCCATCTCCCTCCTTGGAGAATCAGCACCTTTAACCTCCTGTTCCGTACAGGTTGCAATTTGTCCTGAGGATGAACGGGAAGAGGGGGAACCAATGAGAGACTAGCTCTAGGTGTTGGGACAGGCACAGGTCACTCTATTTTCCCATCAGGAAGAAGAATTAAGCACAAGCTCAGCCTGCCCCCCAGAACCAGAAGAGGGCCTGAAGCAATCCTGCGCTTTTGCGGCCAGCTCCCAAAAAAGCGAGTTGAAAAATGGAGCTCAGGGGCACTGCAATTCACAAACCTGCAGAGTTTTAAATGATACCTCTCGTCCACAAATATATTAAGGGAAGGCAACGAAGAGGCTTTGAAAGCAAGGCAGAATTGCAGGAAACAGATTTCAGGAGGTAGATTCGAATCGCCTTGAAAGCACATGAAAAGCGGCAAAACGTGGACAATGATGCCCTTGGCCAAAAAGGGCGTATGCGTTTTTTCCTGAATATATTCAGGAAAAAACGCATACGCCCTTTTTGGCCAACCAAGCAACCTGGAAAGGCCAATCAGCGCTCCAAAGAAGTCTCGCTTCCCAGCGGGCAAAAGGGCCATGCGGAAAAAAGTGTCCAAACCAGAAATGCAGGACCGGCCATGGAGAAATGGGAGCCTTGCTACGCTGATGGGTGGGATGTAAATTGCCAACAGCCACTCTGGAGAAGTGTACGGTGTGTTCTGAAACATCTAAAAAACACAGCTTGGAGAGCATAGGGCACTTCCACTCATGGGCGTATAAATTGGGAAAACTAAAAATCAGCAAGACACAGGCACCCCAAAGTTTAGGGCTGCTCTGTTGACAAGAACCCCCACTTCATTACACCTGAAATATCCTAGGAAAGAGAAAAATGGATAAAGAAGTTGTGGTCCTCCTGTACAATGGAATATCACTCAGCCATGAAATCAACGTCATAAGGCTAGTAGCAGCACGATGAGTGGATTTAGGTACGACGAATGTAAGTGAAATAAGTCACACAGAAAAAGACACTTATCCTAAGTTATCACTTATAGAGGGAATGTAAAAACCGCTACACTTGAACTGAATTGCACAACAGAACACAGTCACACGTTTAGGAAACACACTATGGCTGCTGAACGGGAAAGGTGAGGTGGGGTGATGCATAAAACAAGGGTTTCAAATTAGCTCAGATACCGTTCCATAAACCCAATATGTAAGAGACAAGACCTATTCCTTTTTCAGTGAACTGGACTCAACACCCCCTATTCACCGCACAAGAATATATCTGACTAGTAAGAATCTTCAAACCTATGTATTGATATCTCTCTGTAAGTGAGTCAAGGGGGTGTAAAGCGGCATAAACACAGCCGTGAAAAGCAGCTAAACCCCATTATAAAAATAAATTACTTTTCAAAACCCGTGAAACAAAGACAGTGAAAGAGAGAGAAATTCTTACAAAATTCGTTCAGGGGCTCTGATGCAACCTGGATTGACCATATCTAGACCCACAGCTGATTGAGACATAAGGGTGGACACTCTTGGGGCTGAGAGGTTCGGTGAGGTTGGGTGAGCCAACGCAGACCCTTTCAAGTAATACTGCATGGTACCCATCCCATGGGTCCCAAATCTCCAGGTTCAAGGGCATCTTCCTACATCGAAAACAGGCATGAGAAACCCAGAAGATGGTACACGGTGTGATCGGGAAAGGTTTCTAAAACGCACCTCATTTCTCATCTCCTTTGCTCGGGTTCGCCATTCCAGCCGATTTACTAGCCATCTCCCTCCTTGGAGAATCAGCACCTTTAACCTCCTGTTCCGTACAGGTTGCAATTTGTCCTGAGGATGAACGGGAAGAGGGGGAACCAATGAGAGACTAGCTCTAGGTGTTGGGACAGGCACAGGTCACTCTATTTTCCCATCAGGAAGAAGAATTAAGCACAAGCTCAGCCTGCCCCCCAGAACCAGAAGAGGGCCTGAAGCAATCCTGCGCTTTTGCGGCCAGCTCCCAAAAAAGCGAGTTGAAAAATGGAGCTCAGGGGCACTGCAATTCACAAACCTGCAGAGTTTTAAATGATACCTCTCGTCCACAAATATATTAAGGGAAGGCAACGAAGAGGCTTTGAAAGCAAGGCAGAATTGCAGGAAACAGATTTCAGGAGGTAGATTCGAATCGCCTTGAAAGCACATGAAAAGCGGCAAAACGTGGACAATGATGCCCTTGGCCAAAAAGGGCGTATGCGTTTTTTCCTGAATATATTCAGGAAAAAACGCATACGCCCTTTTTGGCCAACCAAGCAACCTGGAAAGGCCAATCAGCGCTCCAAAGAAGTCTCGCTTCCCAGCGGGCAAAAGGGCCATGCGGAAAAAAGTGTCCAAACCAGAAATGCAGGACCGGCCATGGAGAAATGGGAGCCTTGCTACGCTGATGGGTGGGATGTAAATTGCCAACAGCCACTCTGGAGAAGTGTACGGTGTGTTCTGAAACATCTAAAAAACACAGCTTGGAGAGCATAGGGCACTTCCACTCATGGGCGTATAAATTGGGAAAACTACAAATCAGCAAGACACAGGCACCCCAAAGTTTAGGGCTGCTCTGTTGACAAGAACCCCCACTTCATTACACCTGAAATATCCTAGGAAAGAGAAAAATGGATAAAGAAGTTGTGGTCCTCCTGTACAATGGAATATCACTCAGCCATGAAATCAACGTCATAAGGCTAGTAGCAGCACGATGAGTGGATTTAGGTACGACGAATGTAAGTGAAATAAGTCACACAGAAAAAGACACTTATCCTAAGTTATCACTTATAGAGGGAATGTAAAAACCGCTACACTTGAACTGAATTGCAAAACAGAACAGAGTCACACGTTTAGGAAACACACTATGGCTGCTGAACGGGAAAGGTGAGGTGGGGTGATGCATAAAACAAGGGTTTCAAATTAGCTCAGGAACCGTTCCATAAACCCAATATGTAAGAGACAAGACCTATTCCTTTTTCAGTGAACTGGACTCAACACCCCCTATTCACCGCACAAGAATATATCTGACTAGTAAGAATCTTCAAACCTATGTATTGATATCTCTCTGTAAGTGAGTCAAGGGGGTGTAAAGCGGCATAAACACAGCCGTGAAAAGCAGCTAAACCCCATTATAAAAATAAATTACTTTTCAAAACCCGTGAAACAAAGACAGTGAAAGAGAGAGAAATTCTTACAAAATTCGTTCAGGGGCTCTGATGCAACCTGGATTGACCATATCTAGACCCACAGCTGATTGAGACATAAGGGTGGACACTCTTGGGGCTGAGAGGTTCGGTGAGGTTGGGTGAGCCAACGCAGACCCTTTCAAGTACTCCTGCATGGTACCCATCCCATGGGTCCCAAATCTCCAGGTTCAAGGGCATCTTCCTACATCGAAAACAGGCATGAGAAACCCAGAAGATGGTACACCGTGTGATCGGGAATGGTTTCTAAAACGCACCTCATTTCTCATCTCCTTTGCTCGGGTTCGCCATTCCAGCCGATTTACTAGCCATCTCCCTCCTTGGAGAATCAGCACCTTTAACCTCCTGTTCCGTACAGGTTGCAATTTGTCCTGAGGATGAACGGGAAGAGGGGGAACCAATGAGAGACTAGCTCTAGGTGTTGGGACAGGCACAGGTCACTCTATTTTCCCATCAGGAAGAAGAATTAAGCACAAGCTCAGCCTGCCCCCCAGAACCAGAAGAGGGCCTGAAGCAATCCTGCGCTTTTGCGGCCAGCTCCCAAAAAAGCGAGTTGAAAAATGGAGCTCAGGGGCACTGCAATTCACAAACCTGCAGAGTTTTAAATGATACCTCTCGTCCACAAATATATTAAGGGAAGGCAACGAAGAGGCTTTGAAAGCAAGGCAGAATTGCAGGAAACAGATTTCAGGAGGTAGATTCGAATCGCCTTGAAAGCACATGAAAGGCGGCAAAACGTGGACAATGATGCCCTTGGCCAAAAAGGGCGTATGCGTTTTTTCCTGAATATATTCAGGAAAAAACGCATACGCCCTTTTTGGCCAAGCAAGCAACCTGGAAAGGCCAATCAGCGCTCCAAAGAAGTCTCGCTTCCCAGCGGGCAAAAGGGCCATGCGGAAAAAAGTGTCCAAACCAGAAATGCAGGACCGGCCATGGAGAAATGGGAGCCTTGCTACGCTGATGGGTGGGATGTAAATTGCCAACAGCCACGCTGGAGAAGTGTACGGTGTGTTCTGAAACATCTAAAAAACACAGCTTGGAGAGCATAGGGCACTTCCACTCATGGGCGTATAAATTGGGAAAACTAAAAATCAGCAAGACACAGGCACCCCAAAGTTTAGGGCTGCTCTGTTGACAAGAACCCCCACTTCATTACACCTGAAATATCCTAGGAAAGAGAAAAATGGATAAAGAAGTTGTGGTCCTCATGTACAATGGAATATCACTCAGCCATGAAATCAACGTCATAAGGCTAGTAGCAGCACGATGAGTGGATTTAGGTACGACGATTCTAAGTGAAATAAGTCACACAGAAAAAGACACTTATCATAAGATATCACTTCTAGAGGGAATGTAAAAACCGCTACACTTGAACTGAATTACAAAACAGAACAGAGTCACACGTTTAGGAAACACACTATGGCTGCTGAACGGGAAAGGTGAGGTGGGGTGATGCATAAAACAAGGGTTTCAAATTAGCTCAGATACCGTTCCATAAACCCAATATGTAAGAGACAAGACCTATTCCTTTTTCAGTGAACTGGACTCAACACCCCCTATTCACCGCACAAGAATATATCTGACTAGTAAGAATCTTCAAACCTATGTATTGATATCTCTCTGTAAGTGAGTCAAGGGGGTGTAAAGCGGCATAAACACAGCCGTGAAAAGCAGCTAAACCCCATTATAAAAATAAATTACTTTTCAAAACCCGTGAAACAAAGACAGTGAAAGAGAGAGAAATTCTTACAAAATTCGTTCAGGGGCTCTGATGCAACCTGGATTGACCATATCTAGACCCACAGCTGACTGAGACATAAGGGTGGACACTCTTGGGGCTGAGAGGTTCGGTGAGGTTGGGTGAGCCAACGCAGACCCTTTCAAGTAATACTGCATGGTACCCATCCCATGGGTCCCAAATCTCCAGGTTCAAGGGCATCTTCCTACATCGAAAACAGGCATGAGAAACCCAGAAGATGGTACACCGTGTGATCGGGAAAGGTTTCTAAAACGCACCTCATTTCTCATCTCCTTTGCTCGGGTTCGCCATTCCAGCCGATTTACTAGCCATCTCCCTCCTTGGAGAATCAGCACCTTTAACCTCCTGTTCCGTACAGGTTGCAATTTGTCCTGAGGATGAACGGGAAGAGGGGGAACCAATGAGAGACTAGCTCTAGGTGTTGGGACAGGCACAGGTCACTCTATTTTCCCATCAGGAAGAAGAATTAAGCACAAGCTCAGCCTGCCCCCCAGAACCAGAAGAGGGCCTGAAGCAATCCTGCGCTTTTGCGGCCAGCTCCCAAAAAAGCGAGTTGAAAAATGGAGCTCAGGGGCACTGCAATTCACAAACCTGCAGAGTTTTAAATGATACCTCTCGTCCACAAATATATTAAGGGAAGGCAACGAAGAGGCTTTGAAAGCAAGGCAGAATTGCAGGAAACAGATTTCAGGAGGTAGATTCGAATCGCCTTGAAAGCACATGAAAAGCGGCAAAACGTGGACAATGATGCCCTTGGCCAAAAAGGGCGTATGCGTTTTTTCCTGAATATATTCAGGAAAAAACGCATACGCCCTTTTTGGCCAACCAAGCAACCTGGAAAGGCCAATCAGCGCTCCAAAGAAGTCTCGCTTCCCAGCGGGCAAAAGGGCCATGCGGAAAAAAGTGTCCAAACCAGAAATGCAGGACCGGCCATGGAGAAATGGGAGCCTTGCTACGCTGATGGGTGGGATGTAAATTGCCAACAGCCACTCTGGAGAAGTGTACGGTGTGTTCTGAAACATCTAAAAAACACAGCTTGGAGAGCATAGGGCACTTCCACTCATGGGCGTATAAATTGGGAAAACTAAAAATCAGCAAGACACAGGCACCCCAAAGTTTAGGGCTGCTCTGTTGACAAGAACCCCCACTTCAATACACCTGAAATATCCTAGGAAAGAGAAAAATGGATAAAGAAGTTGTGGTCCTCCTGTACAATGGAATATCACTCAGCCATGAAATCAACGTCATAAGGCTAGTAGCAGCACGATGAGTGGATTTAGGTACGACGAATGTAAGTGAAATAAGTCACACAGAAAAAGACACTTATCCTAAGTTATCACTTATAGAGGGAATGTAAAACCACTACACTTGAACTGAATTGCAAAACAGAACAGAGTCACACGTTTAGGAAACACACTATGGCTGCTGAACGGGAAAGGTGAGGTGGGGTGATTCATAAAACAAGGGTTTCAAATTAGCTCAGATACCGTTCCATAAACCCAATATGTAAGAGACAAGACCTATTCCTTTTTCAGTGAACTGGACTCAACACCCCCTATTCACCGCACAAGAATATATCTGACTAGTAAGAATCTTCAAACCTATGTATTGATATCTCTCTGTAAGTGAGTCAAGGGGGTGTAAAGCGGCATAAACACAGCCGTGAAAAGCAGCTAAACCCCATTATAAAAATAAATTACTTTTCAAAACCCGTGAAACAAAGACAGTGAAAGAGAGAGAAATTCTTACAAAATTCGTTCAGGGGCTCTGATGCAACCTGGATTGACCATATCTAGACCCACAGCTGACTGAGACATAAGGGTGGACACTCTTGGGGCTGAGAGGTTCGGTGAGGTTGGGTGAGCCAACGCAGACCCTTTCAAGTAATACTGCATGGTACCCATCCCATGGGTCCCAAATCTCCAGGTTCAAGGGCATCTTCCTACATCGAAAACAGGCATGAGAAACCCAGAAGATGGTACACGGTGTGATCGGGAAAGGTTTCTAAAACGCACCTCATTTCTCATCTCCTTTGCTCGGGTTCGCCATTCCAGCCGATTTACTAGCCATCTCCCTCCTTGGAGAATCAGCACCTTTAACCTCCTGTTCCGTACAGGTTGCAATTTGTCCTGAGGATGAACGGGAAGAGGGGAAACCAATGAGAGACTAGCTCTAGGTGTTGGGACAAGCACAGGTCACTCTATTTTCCCATCAGGAAGAAGAATTAAGCACAAGCTCAGCCTGCCCTCCAGAACCAGAAGAGGGCCTGAAGCAATCCTGCGCTTTTGCGGCCAGCTCCCAAAAAAGCGAGTTGAAAAATGGAGCTCAGGGGCACTGCAATTCACAAACCTGCAGAGTTTTAAATGATACCTCTCGTCCACAAATATATTAAGGGAAGGCAACGAAGAGGCTTTGAAAGCAAGGCAGAATTGCAGGAAACAGATTTCAGGAGGTAGATTCGAATCGCCTTGAAAGCACATGAAAAGCGGCAAAACGTGGACAATGATGCCCTTGGCCAAAAAGGGCGTATGCGTTTTTTCCTGAATATATTCAGGAAAAAACGCATACGCCCTTTTTGGCCAAGCAAGCAACCTGGAAATGCCAATCAGCGCTCCAAAGAAGTCTCGCTTCCCAGCGGGCAAAAGGGCCATGCGGAAAAAAGTGTCCAAACCAGAAATGCAGGACCGGCCATGGAGAAATGGGAGCCTTGCTACGCTGATGGGTGGGATGTAAATTGCCAACAGCCACGCTGGAGAAGTGTACGGTGTGTTCTGAAACATCTAAAAAACACAGCTTGGAGAGCATAGGGCACTTCCACTCATGGGCGTATAAATTGGGAAAACTAAAAATCAGCAAGACACAGGCACCCCAAAGTTTAGGGCTGCTCTGTTGACAAGAACCCCCACTTCATTACACCTTAAATATCCTAGGAAAGAGAAAAATGGATAAAGAAGTTGTGGTCTCCTGTACAATGGAATATCACTCAGCCATGAAATCAACGTCATAAGTCTAGTAGCAGCACGATGAGTGGATTTAGGTACGACGAATGTAAGTGAAATAAGTCACACAGAAAAAGACACTTATCCTAAGTTATCACTTATAGAGGGAACGTAAAAACCGCTACACTTGAACTGAATTGCAAAACAGAACAGAGTCACACGTTTAGGAAACACACTATGGCTGCTGAACGGGAAAGGTGAGGTGGGGTGATGCATAAAACAAGGGTTTCAAATTAGCTCCGATACCGTTCCATAAACCCAATATGTAAGAGACAAGACCTATTCCTTTTTCAGTGAATTGGACTCAACACCCCCTATTCACCGCACAAGAATATATCTGACTAGTAAGAATCTTCAAACCTATGTATTGATATCTCTCTGTAAGTGAGTCAAGGGGGTGTAAAGCGGCATAAACACAGCCGTGAAAAGCAGCTAAACCCCATTATAAAAATAAATTACTTTTCAAAACCCGTGAAACAAAGACAGTGAAAGAGAGAGAAATTCTTACAAAATTCGTTCAGGGGTTCTGATGCAACCTGGATTGACCATATCTAGACCCACAGCTGATTGAGACATAAGGGTGGACACTCTTGGGGCTGAGAGGTTCGGTGAGGTTGGGTGAGCCAACGCAGACCCTTTCAAGTAATACTGCATGGTACCCATCCCATGGGTCCCAAATCTCCAGGTTCAAGGGCATCTTCCTACATCGAAAACAGGCATGAGAAACCCAGAAGATGGTACACCGTGTGATCGGGAATGGTTTCTAAAACGCACCTCATTTCTCATTTCCTTTGTTCGGGTTCGCAATTCCAGCCGATTTACTAGCCATCTCCCTCCTTGGAGAATCAGCACCTTTAACCTCCTGTTCCGTACAGGTTGCAATTTGTCCTGAGGATGAACGGGAAGAGGGGGAACCAATGAGAGACTAGCTCTAGGTGTTGGAACAGGCACAGGTCACTTTATTTTCCCATCAGGAAGAAGAATTAAGCACAAGCTCAGCCTGCCCCCCAGAACCAGAAGAGGGCCTGAAGCAATCCTGCGCTTTTGCGGCCAGCTCCCAAAAAAGCGAGTTGAAAAATGGAGCTCAGGGGCACTGCAATTCACAAACCTGCAGAGTTTTAAATGATACCTCTCGTCCACAAATATATTAAGGGAAGGCAACGAAGAGGCTTTGAATGCAAGGCAGAATTGCAGGAAACAGATTTCAGGAGGTAGATTCGAATCGCCTTGAAAGCACATGAAAATCGGCAAAACGTGGACAATGATGCCCTTGGCCAAAAAGGGCGTATGCGTTTTTTCCTGAATATATTCAGGAAAAAACGCATACGCCCTTTTTGGCCAACCAAGCAACCTGGAAAGGCCAATCAGCGCTCCAAAGAAGTCTCGCTTCCCAGCGGGCAAAACGGCCATGCGGAAAAAAGTGTCCAAACCAGAAATGCAGGACCGGCCATGGAGAAATGGGAGCCTTGCTACGCTGATGGGTGGGATGTAAATTGACAACAGCCACTCTGGAGAAGTGTACGGTGTGTTCTGAAACATCTAAAAAACACAGCTTGAAGAGCATAGGGCACTTCCACTCATGGGCGTATAAATTGGGAAAACTAAAAATCAGCAAGACACAGGCACCCCAAAATTTAGGGCTGCTCTGTTGACAAGAACCCCCACTTCATTACACCTTAAATATCCTAGGAAAGAGAAAAATGGATAAAGAAGTTGTGGTCCTCCTGTACAATGGAATATCACTCAGCCATGAAATCAACGTCATAAGGCTAGTAGCAGCACGATGAGTGGATTTAGGTACGACGAATGTAAGTGAAATAAGTCACACAGAAAAAGACACTTATCCTAAGTTATCACTTATAGAGGGAATGTAAAAACCGCTACACTTGAACTGAATTGCAAAACAGAACAGAGTCACACGTTTAGGAAACACACTATGGCTGCTGAACGGGAAAGGTGAGGTGGGGTGATGCATAAAACAAGGGTTTCAAATTAGCTCAGATACCGTTCCATAAACCCAATATGTAAGAGACAAGACCTATTCCTTTTTCAGTGAACTGGACTCAACACCCCCTATTCACCGCACAAGAATATATCTGACTAGTAAGAATCTTCAAACCTATGTATTGATATCTCTCTGTAAGTGAGTCAAGGGGGTGTAAAGCGGCATAAACACAGCCGTGAAAAGCAGCTAAACCCCATTATAAAAATAAATTACTTTTCAAAACCCGTGAAACAAAGACAGTGAAAGAGAGAGAAATTCTTACAAAATTCGTTCAGGGGTTCTGATGCAACCTGGATTGACCATATCTAGACCCACAGCTGATTGAGACATAAGGGTGGACACTCTTGGGGCTGAGAGGTTCGGTGAGGTTGGGTGAGCCAACGCAGACCCTTTCAAGTAATACTGCATGGTACCCATCCCATGGGTCCCAAATCTCCAGGTTCAAGGGCATCTTCCTACATCGAAAACAGGCATGAGAAACCCAGAAGATGGTACACCGTGTGATCGGGAATGGTTTCTAAAACGCACCTCATTTCTCATCTCCTTTGTTCGGGTTCGCAATTCCAGCCGATTTACTAGCCATCTCCCTCCTTGGAGAATCAGCACCTTTAACCTCCTGTTCCGTACAGGTTGCAATTTGTCCTGAGGATGAACGGGAAGAGGGGGAACCAATGAGAGACTAGCTCTAGGTGTTGGAACAGGCACAGGTCACTTTATTTTCCCATCAGGAAGAAGAATTAAGCACAAGCTCAGCCTGCCCCCCAGAACCAGAAGAGGGCCTGAAGCAATCCTGCGCTTTTGCGGCCAGCTCCCAAAAAAGCGAGTTGAAAAATGGAGCTCAGGGGCACTGCAATTCACAAACCTGCAGAGTTTTAAATGATACCTCTCGTCCACAAATATATTAAGGGAAGGCAACGAAGAGGCTTTGAATGCAAGGCAGAATTGCAGGAAACAGATTTCAGGAGGTAGATTCGAATCGCCTTGAAAGCACATGAAAATCGGCAAAACGTGGACAATGATGCCCTTGGCCAAAAAGGGCGTATGCGTTTTTTCCTGAATATATTCAGGAAAAAACGCATACGCCCTTTTTGGCCAACCAAGCAACCTGGAAAGGCCAATCAGCGCTCCAAAGAAGTCTCGCTTCCCAGCGGGCAAAACGGCCATGCGGAAAAAAGTGTCCAAACCAGAAATGCAGGACCGGCCATGGAGAAATGGGAGCCTTGCTACGCTGATGGGTGGGATGTAAATTGACAACAGCCACTCTGGAGAAGTGTACGGTGTGTTCTGAAACATCTAAAAAACACAGCTTGAAGAGCATAGGGCACTTCCACTCATGGGCGTATAAATTGGGAAAACTAAAAATCAGCAAGACACAGGCACCCCAAAATTTAGGGCTGCTCTGTTGACAAGAACCCCCACTTCATTACACCTTAAATATCCTAGGAAAGAGAAAAATGGATAAAGAAGTTGTGGTCCTCCTGTACAATGGAATATCACTCAGCCATGAAATCAACGTCATAAGGCTAGTAGCAGCACGATGAGTGGATTTAGGTACGACGAATGTAAGTGAAATAAGTCACACAGAAAAAGACACTTATCCTAAGTTATCACTTATAGAGGGAATGTAAAAACCGCTACACTTGAACTGAATTGCAAAACAGAACAGAGTCACACGTTTAGGAAACACACTATGGCTGCTGAACGGGAAAGGTGAGGTGGGGTGATGCATAAAACAAGGGTTTCAAATTAGCTCAGATACCGTTCCATAAACCCAATATGTAAGAGACAAGACCTATTCCTTTTTCAGTGAACTGGACTCAACACCCCCTATTCACCGCACAAGAATATATCTGACTAGTAAGAATCTTCAAACCTATGTATTGATATCTCTCTGTAAGTGAGTCAAGGGGTGTAAAGCGGCATAAACACAGCCGTGAAAAGCAGCTAAACCCCATTATAAAAATAAATTACTTTTCAAAACCCGTGAAACAAAGACAGTGAAAGAGAGAGAAATTCTTACAAAATTCGTTCAGGGGCTGTGATGCAACCTGGATTGACCATATCTAGACCCACAGCTGATTGAGACATAAGGGTGGACACTCTTGGGGCTGAGAGGTTCGGTGAGGTTGGGTGAGCCAACGCAGACCCTTTCAAGTAATACTGCATGGTACCCATCCCATGGGTCCCAAATCTCCAGGTTCAAGGGCATCTTCCTACGTCGAAAACAGGCATGAGAAACCCAGAAGATGGTACACCGTGTGATCGGGAAAGGTTTCTAAAACGCACCTCATTTCTCATCTCCTTTGCTCGGGTTCGCCATTCCAGCCGATTTACTAGCCATCTCCCTCCTTGGAGAATCAGCACCTTTAACCTCCTGTTCCGTACAGGTTGCAATTTGTCCTGAGGATGAACGGGAAGAGGGGGAACCAATGAGAGACTAGCTCTAGGTGTTGGGACAGGCACAGGTCACTCTATTTTCCCATCAGGAAGAAGAATTAAGCACAAGCTCAGCCTGCCCCCCAGAACCAGAAGAGGGCCTGAAGCAATCCTGCGCTTTTGCGGCCAGCTCCCAAAAAAGCGAGTTGAAAAATGGAGCTCAGGGGCACTGCAATTCACAAACCTGCAGAGTTTTAAATGATACCTCTCGTCCACAAATATATTAAGGGAAGGCAACGAAGAGGCTTTGAAAGCAAGGCAGAATTGCAGGAAACAGATTTCAGGAGGTAGATTCGAATCGCCTTGAAAGCACATGAAAAGCGGCAAAACGTGGACAATGATGCCCTTGGCCAAAAAGGGCGTATGCGTTTTTTCCTGAATATATTCAGGAAAACACGCATACGCCCTTTTTGGCCAACCAAGCAACCTGGAAAGGCCAATCAGCGCTCCAAAGAAGTCTCGCTTCCCAGCGGGCAAAAGGGCCATGCGGAAAAAAGTGTCCAAACCAGAAATGCAGGACCGGCCATGGAGAAATGGGAGCCTTGCTACGCTGATGGGTGGGATGTAAATTGCCAACAGCCACTCTGGAGAAGTGTACGGTGTGTTCTGAAACATCTAAAAAACACAGCTTGGAGAGCATAGGGCACTTCCACTCATGGGCGTATAAATTGGGAAAACTAAAAATCAGCAAGACACAGGCACCCCAAAGTTTAGGGCTGCTCTGTTGACAAGAACCCCCACTTCATTACACCTGAAATATCCTAGGAAAGAGAAAAATGGATAAAGAAGTTGTGGTCCTCCTGTACAATGGAATATCACTCAGCCATGAAATCAACGTCATAAGGCTAGTAGCAGCACGATGAATGGATTTAGGTACGACGATTCTAAGTGAAATAAGTCACACAGAAAAAGACACTTATCCTAAGATATCACTTATAGAGGGAATGTAAAAACCGCTACACTTGAACTGAATTGCAAAACAGAACAGAGTCACACGTTTAGGAAACACACTATGGCTGCTGAACGGGAAAGGTGAGGTGGGGTGATGCATAAAACAAGGGTTTCAAATTAGCTCAGATACCGTTCCATAAACCCAATATGTAAGAGACAAGACCTATTCCTTTTTCAGTGAACTGGACTCAACACCCCCTATTCACCGCACAAGAATATATCTGACTAGTAAGAATCTTCAAACCTATGTATTGATATCTCTCTGTAAGTGAGTCAAGGGGGTGTAAAGCGGCATAAACACAGCCGTGAAAAGCAGCTAAACCCCATTATAAAAATAAATTACTTTTCAAAACCCGTGAAACAAAGACAGTGAAAGAGAGAGAAATTCTTACAAAATTCGTTCAGGGGCTCTGATGCAACCTGGATTGACCATATCTAGACCCACAGCTGATTGAGACATAAGGGTGGACACTCTTGGGGCTGAGAGGTTCGGTGAGGTTGGGTGAGCCAACGCAGACCCTTTCAAGTAATACTGCATGGTACCCATCCCATGGGTCCCAAATCTCCAGGTTCAAGGGCATCTTCCTACATCGAAAACAGGCATGAGAAACCCAGAAGATGGTACACCGTGTGATCGGGAAAGGTTTCTAAAACGCACCTCATTTCTCATCTCCTTTGCTCGGGTTCGCCATTCCAGCCGATTTACTAGCCATCTCCCTCCTTGGAGAATCAGCACCTTTAACCTCCTGTTCCGTACAGGTTGCAATTTGTCCTGAGGATGAACGGGAAGAGGGGGAACCAATGAGAGACTAGCTCTAGGTGTTGGGACAGGCACAGGTCACTCTATTTTCCCATCAGGAAGAAGAATTAAGCACAAGCTCAGCCTGCCCCCCAGAACCAGAAGAGGGCCTGAAGCAATCCTGCGCTTTTGCGGCCAGCTCCCAAAAAAGCGAGTTGAAAAATGGAGCTCAGGGGCACTGCAATTCACAAACCTGCAGAGTTTTAAATGATACCTCTCGTCCACAAATATATTAAGGGAAGGCAACGAAGAGGCTTTGAAAGCAAGGCAGAATTGCAGGAAACAGATTTCAGGAGGTAGATTCGAATCGCCTTGAAAGCACATGAAAAGCGGCAAAACGTGGACAATGATGCCCTTGGCCAAAAAGGGCGTATGCGTTTTTTCCTGAATATATTCAGGAAAAAACGCATACGCCCTTTTTGGCCAACCAAGTAACCTGGAAAGGCCAATCAGCGCTCCAAAGAAGTCTCGCTTCCCAGCGGGCAAAAGGGCCATGCGGAAAAAAGTGTCCAAACCAGAAATGCAGGACCGGCCATGGAGAAATGGGAGCCTTGCTACGCTGATGGGTGGGATGTAAATTGCCAACAGCCACTCTGGAGAAGTGTACGGTGTGTTCTGAAACATCTAAAAAACACAGCTTGGAGAGCATAGGGCACTTCCACTCATGGGCGTATAAATTGGGAAAACTAAAAATCAGCAAGACACAGGCACCCCAAAGTTTAGGGCTGCTCTGTTGACAAGAACCCCCACTTCATTACACCTTAAATATCCTAGGAAAGAGAAAAATGGATAAAGAAGTTGTGGTCCTCCTGTACAATGGAATATCACTCAGCCATGAAATCAACGTCATAAGGCTAGTAGCAGCACGATGAGTGGATTTAGGTACGACGAATGTAAGTGAAATAAGTCACACAGAAAAAGACACTTATCCTAAGTTATCACTTATAGAGGGAATGTAAAAACCGCTACACTTGAACTGAATTGCAAAACAGAACAGAGTCACACGTTTAGGAAACACACTATGGCTGCTGAACGGGAAAGGTGAGGTGGGGTGATGCATAAAACAAGGGTTTCAAATTAGCTCAGATACCGTTCCATAAACCCAATATGTAAGAGACAAGACCTATTCCTTTTTCAGTGAACTGGACTCAACACCCCCTATTCACCGCACAAGAATATATCTGACTAGTAAGAATCTTCAAACCTATGTATTGATATCTCTCTGTAAGTGAGTCAAGGGGGTGTAAAGCGGCATAAACACAGCCGTGAAAAGCAGCTAAACCCCATTATAAAAATAAATTACTTTTCAAAACCCGTGAAACAAAGACAGTGAAAGAGAGAGAAATTCTTACAAAATTCGTTCAGGGGCTGTGATGCAACCTGGATTGACCATATCTAGACCCACAGCTGATTGAGACATAAGGGTGGACACTCTTGGGGCTGAGAGGTTCGGTGAGGTTGGGTGAGCCAACGCAGACCCTTTCAAGTAATACTGCATGGTACCCATCCCATGGGTCCCAAATCTCCAGGTTCAAGGGCATCTTCCTACGTCGAAAACAGGCATGAGAAACCCAGAAGATGGTACACGGTGTGATCGGGAAAGGTTTCTAAAACGCACCTCATTTCTCATCTCCTTTGCTCGGGTTCGCCATTCCAGCCGATTTACTAGCCATCTCCCTCCTTGGAGAATCAGCACCTTTAACCTCCTGTTCCGTACAGGTTGCAATTTGTCCTGAGGATGAACGGGAAGAGGGGGAACCAATGAGAGACTAGCTCTAGGTGTTGGGACAGGCACAGGTCACTCTATTTTCCCATCAGGAAGAAGAATTAAGCACAAGCTCAGCCTGCCCCCCAGAACCAGAAGAGGGCCTGAAGCAATCCTGCGCTTTTGCGGCCAGCTCCCAAAAAAGCGAGTTGAAAAATGGAGCTCAGGGGCACTGCAATTCACAAACCTGCAGAGTTTTAAATGATACCTCTCGTCCACAAATATATTAAGGGAAGGCAACGAAGAGGCTTTGAAAGCAAGGCAGAATTGCAGGAAACAGATTTCAGGAGGTAGATTCGAATCGCCTTGAAAGCACATGAAAAGCGGCAAAACGTGGACAATGATGCCCTTGGCCAAAAAGGGCGTATGCGTTTTTTCCTGAATATATTCAGGAAAAAACGCATACGCCCTTTTTGGCCAACCAAGCAACCTGGAAAGGCCAATCAGCGCTCCAAAGAAGTCTCGCTTCCCAGCGGGCAAAAGGGCCATGCGGAAAAAAGTGTCCAAACCAGAAATGCAGGACCGGCCATGGAGAAATGGGAGCCTTGCTACGCTGATGGGTGGGATGTAAATTGCCAACAGCCACTCTGGAGAAGTGTACGGTGTGTTCTGAAACATCTAAAAAACACAGCTTGGAGAGCATAGGGCACTTCCACTCATGGGCGTATAAATTGGGAAAACTAAAAATCAGCAAGACACAGGCACCCCAAAGTTTAGGGCTGCTCTGTTGACATGAACCCCCACTTCATTACACCTGAAATATCCTAGGAAAGAGAAAAATGGATAAAGAAGTTGTGGTCCTCCTGTACAATGGAATATCACTCAGCCATGAAATCAACGTCATAAGGCTAGTAGCAGCACGATGAGTGGATTTAGGTACGACGAATGTAAGTGAAATAAGTCACACAGAAAAAGACACTTATCCTAAGTTATCACTTATAGAGGGAATGTAAAAACCGCTACACTTGAACTGAATTGCAAAACAGAACACAGTCACACGTTTAGGAAACACACTATGGCTGCTGAACGGGCAAGGTGAGGTGGGGTGATGCATAAAACAAGGGTTTCAAATTAGCTCAGATACCGTTCCATAAACCCAATATGTAAGAGACAAGACCTATTCCTTTTTCAGTGAACTGGACTCAACACCCCCTATTCACCGCACAAGAATATATCTGACTAGTAAGAATCTTCAAACCTATGTATTGATATCTCTCTGTAAGTGAGTCAAGGGGGTGTAAAGCGGCATAAACACAGCCGTGAAAAGCAGCTAAACCCCATTATAAAAATAAATTACTTTTCAAAACCCGTGAAACAAAGACAGTGAAAGAGAGAGAAATTCTTACAAAATTCGTTCAGGGGCTCTGATGCAACCTGGATTGACCATATCTAGACCCACAGCTGATTGAGACATAAGGGTGGACACTCTTGGGGCTGAGAGGTTCGGTGAGGTTGGGTGAGCCAACGCAGACCCTTTCAAGTAATACTGCATGGTACCCATCCCATGGGTCCCAAATCTCCAGGTTCAAGGGCATCTTCCTACATCGAAAACAGGCATGAGAAACCCAGAAGATGGTACACCGTGTGATCGGGAAAGGTTTCTAAAACGCACCTCATTTCTCATCTCCTTTGCTCGGGTTCGCCATTCCAGCCGATTTACTAGCCATCTCCCTCCTTGGAGAATCAGCACCTTTAACCTCCTGTTCCGTACAGGTTGCAATTTGTCCTGAGGATGAACGGGAAGAGGGGGAACCAATGAGAGACTAGCTCTAGGTGTTGGGACAGGCACAGGTCACTCTATTTTCCCATCAGGAAGAAGAATTAAGCACAAGCTCAGCCTGCCCCCCAGAACCAGAAGAGGGCCTGAAGCAATCCTCCGCTTTTGCGGCCAGCTCCCAAAAAAGCGAGTTGAAAAATGGAGCTCAGGGGCACTGCAATTCACAAACCTGCAGAGTTTTAAATGATACCTCTCGTCCACAAATATATTAAGGGAAGGCAACGAAGAGGCTTTGAAAGCAAGGCAGAATTGCAGGAAACAGATTTCAGGAGGTAGATTCGAATCGCCTTGAAAGCACATGAAAAGCGGCAAAACGTGGACAATGATGCCCTTGGCCAAAAAGGGCGTATGCGTTTTTTCCTGAATATATTCAGGAAAAAACGCATACGCCCTTTTTGGCCAACCAAGCAACCTGGAAAGGCCAATCAGCGCTCCAAAGAAGTCTCGCTTCCCAGCGGGCAAAAGGGCCATGCGGAAAAAAGTGTCCAAACCAGAAATGCAGGACCGGCCATGGAGAAATGGGAGCCTTGCTACGCTGATGGGTGGGATGTAAATTGCCAACAGCCACTCTGGAGAAGTGTACGGTGTGTTCTGAAACATCTAAAAAACACAGCTTGGAGAGCATAGGGCACTTCCACTCATGGGCGTATAAATTGGGAAAACTAAAAATCAGCAAGACACAGGCACCCCAAAGTTTAGGGCTGCTCTGTTGACAAGAACCCCCACTTCATTACACCTGAAATATCCTAGGAAAGAGAAAAATGGATAAAGAAGTTGTGGTCCTCCTGTACAATGGAATATCACTCAGCCATGAAATCAACGTCATAAGGCTAGTAGCAGCACGATGAGTGGATTTAGGTACGACGAATGTAAGTGAAATAAGTCACACAGAAAAAGACACTTATCCTAAGTTATCACTTATAGAGGGAATGTAAAAACCGCTACACTTGAACTGAATTGCAAAACAGAACAGAGTCACACGTTTAGGAAACACACTATGGCTGCTGAACGGGAAAGGTGAGGTGGGGTGATGCATAAAACAAGGGTTTCAAATTAGCTCAGATACCGTTCCATAAACCCAATATGTAAGAGACAAGACCTATTCCTTTTTCAGTGAACTGGACTCAACACCCCCTATTCACCGCACAAGAATATATCTGCCTAGTAAGAATCTTCAAACCTATGTATTGATATCTCTCTGTAAGTGAGTCAAGGGGGTGTAAAGCGGCATAAACACAGCCGTGAAAAGCAGCTAAACCCCATTATAAAAATAAATTACTTTTCAAAACCCCTGAAACAAAGACAGTGAAAGAGAGAGAAATTCTTACAAAATTCGTTCAGGGGCTCTGATGCAACCTGGATTGACCATATCTAGACCCACAGCTGATTGAGACATAAGGGTGGACACTCTTGGGGCTGAGAGGTTCGGTGAGGTTGGGTGAGCCAACGCAGACCCTTTCAAGTAATACTGCATGGTACCCATCCCATGGGTCCCAAATCTCCAGGTTCAAGGGCATCTTCCTACGTCGAAAACAGGCATGAGAAACCCAGAAGATGGTACACCGTGTGATCGGGAAAGGTTTCTAAAACGCACCTCATTTCTCATCTCCTTTGCTCGGGTTCGCCATTCCAGCCGATTTACTAGCCATCTCCCTCCTTGGAGAATCAGCACCTTTAACCTCCTGTTCCGTACAGGTTGCAATTTGTCCTGAGGATGAACGGGAAGAGGGGGAACCAATGAGAGACTAGCTCTAGGTGTTGGGACAGGCACAGGTCACTCTATTTTCCCATCAGGAAGAAGAATTAAGCACAAGCTCAGCCTGCCCCCCAGAACCAGAAGAGGGCCTGAAGCAATCCTGCGCTTTTGCGGCCAGCTCCCAAAAAAGCGAGTTGAAAAATGGAGCTCAGGGGCACTGCAATTCACAAACCTGCAGAGTTTTAAATGATACCTCTCGTCCACAAATATATTAAGGGAAGGCAACGAAGAGGCTTTGAAAGCAAGGCAGAATTGCAGGAAACAGATTTCAGGAGGTAGATTCGAATCGCCTTGAAAGCACATGAAAGGCGGCAAAACGTGGACAATGATGCCCTTGGCCAAAAAGGGCGTATGCGTTTTTTCCTGAATATATTCAGAAAAAACGCATACGCCCTTTTTGGCCAAGCAAGCAACCTGGAAAGGCCAATCAGCGCTCCAAAGAAGTCTCGCTTCCCAGCGGGCAAAAGGGCCATGCGGAAAAAAGTGTCCAAACCAGAAATGCAGGACCGGCCATGGAGAAATGGGAGCCTTGCTACGCTGATGGGTGGGATGTAAATTGCCAACAGCCACGCTGGAGAAGTGTACGGTGTGTTCTGAAACATCTAAAAAACACAGCTTGGAGAGCATAGGGCACTTCCACTCATGGGCGTATAAATTGGGAAAACTAAAAATCAGCAAGACACAGGCACCCCAAAGTTTAGGGCTGCTCTGTTGACAAGAACCCCCACTTCATTACACCTGAAATATCCTAGGAAAGAGAAAAATGGATAAAGAAGTTGTGGTCCTCCTGTACAATGGAATATCACTCAGCCATGAAATCAACGTCATAAGGCTAGTAGCAGCACGATGAGTGGATTTAGGTACGACGATTCTAAGTGAAATAAGTCACACAGAAAAAGACACTTATCATAAGATATCACTTCTAGAGGGAATGTAAAAACCGCTACACTTGAACTGAATTACAAAACAGAACGGAGTCACACGTTTAGGAAACACACTATGGCTGCTGAACGGGAAAGGTGAGGTGGGGTGATGCATAAAACAAGGGTTTCAAATTAGCTCAGATACCGTTCCATAAACCCAATATGTAAGAGACAAGACCTATTCCTTTTTCAGTGAACTGGACTCAACACCCCCTATTCACCGCACAAGAATATATCTGACTAGTAAGAATCTTCAAACCTATGTATTGATATCTCTCTGTAAGTGAGTCAAGGGGGTGTAAAGCGGCATAAACACAGCCGTGAAAAGCAGCTAAACCCCATTATAAAAATAAATTACTTTTCAAAACCCGTGAAACAAAGACAGTGAAAGAGAGAGAAATTCTTACAAAATTCGTTCAGGGGCTGTGATGCAACCTGGATTGACCATATCTAGACCCACAGCTGACTGAGACATAAGGGTGGACACTCTTGGGGCTGAGAGGTTCGGTGAGGTTGGGTGAGCCAACGCAGACCCTTTCAAGTAATACTGCATGGTACCCATCCCATGGGTCCCAAATCTCCAGGTTCAAGGGCATCTTCCTACATCGAAAACAGGCATGAGAAACCCAGAAGATGGTACACGGTGTGATCGGGAAAGGTTTCTAAAACGCACCTCATTTCTCATCTCCTTTGCTCGGGTTCGCCATTCCAGCCGATTTACTAGCCATCTCCCTCCTTGGAGAATCAGCACCTTTAACCTCCTGTTCCGTACAGGTTGCAATTTGTCCTGAGGATGAACGGGAAGAGGGGAAACCAATGAGAGACTAGCTCTAGGTGTTGGGACAGGCACAGGTCACTCTATTTTCCCATCAGGAAGAAGAATTAAGCACAAGCTCAGCCTGCCCTCCAGAACCAGAAGAGGGCCTGAAGCAATCCTGCGCTTTTGCGGCCAGCTCCCAAAAAAGCGAGTTGAAAAATGGAGCTCAGGGGCACTGCAATTCACAAACCTGCAGAGTTTTAAATGATACCTCTCGTCCACAAATATATTAAGGGAAGGCAACGAAAAGGCTTTGAAAGCAAGGCAGAATTGCAGGAAACAGATTTCAGGAGGTAGATTCGAATCGCCTTGAAAGCACATGAAAAGCGGCAAAACGTGGACAATGATGCCCTTGGCCAAAAAGGGCGTATGCGTTTTTTCCTGAATATATTCAGGAAAAAACGCATACGCCCTTTTTGGCCAAGCAAGCAACCTGGAAAGGCCAATCAGCGCTCCAAAGAAGTCTCGCTTCCCAGCGGGCAAAAGGGCCATGCGGAAAAAAGTGTCCAAACCAGAAATGCAGGACCGGCCATGGAGAAATGGGAGCCTTGCTACGCTGATGGGTGGGATGTAAATTGCCAACAGCCACGCTGGAGAAGTGTACGGTGTGTTCTGAAACATCTAAAAAACACAGCTTGGAGAGCATAGGGCACTTCCACTCATGGGCGTATAAATTGGGAAAACTAAAAATCAGCAAGACACAGGCACCCCAAAGTTTAGGGCTGCTCTGTTGACAAGAACCCCCACTTCATTACACCTGAAATATCCTAGGAAAGAGAAAAATGGATAAAGAAGTTGTGGTCCTCATGTACAATGGAATATCACTCAGCCATGAAATCAACGTCATAAGGCTAGTAGCAGCACGATGAGTGGATTTAGGTACGACGATTCTAAGTGAAATAAGTCACACAGAAAAAGACACTTATCATAAGATATCACTTCTAGAGGGAATGTAAAAACCGCTACACTTGAACTGAATTACAAAACAGAACAGAGTCACACGTTTAGGAAACACACTATGGCTGCTGAACGGGAAAGGTGAGGTGGGGTGATGCATAAAACAAGGGTTTCAAATTAGCTCAGATACCGTTCCATAAACCCAATATGTAAGAGACAAGACCTATTCCTTTTTCAGTGAACTGGACTCAACACCCCCTATTCACCGCAC